>NW_026555477.1:0-67694 GCF_029017545.1 Prosopis cineraria
CCGTTTTAAATAAACAAGGCATAAAGCTGAAACACGAGCAGCGTCGTTGACTGTGACGAGCATCAAATGACATGTTAAAGTTCTACACAGAAATGATGGCTTTCTTTTTCTTTTTTCTCTTTTAAAGCAAGAACGTACCACCGTTGGATTATTATTGAATAATTACATTTAACATTCAATTGAAATATTATAATATTGAATATAAATAAAGTGATTTTGACAGTATAATTTGTAAAATTACACTGAAATTGGAAGAGGAGACAATTAAAAAAACAGACAGCATGAATTTATAAAAAGAAATCTGTCAAGAGACATGTATTCATCGGTGGTGTTGTGATGCTAGAAAGTATGTAAAACTGGAATTAACGTTGCATTGGTCTTTGTTTTCTCGTTGTAGGGATAACAAGAGCGGGTATATCGTACGGCACAGAAGATTATGATTATATCGAGCAGGTGATCAGGATGAGGATCAAGGAACGACCAGCTCTTTTTATCGTGTTTTGGTTTCTTTTCTAATGCGTGTCTGTGTATATCTTTTGCATGTGCTTAGAGTTTTACTTGTCATCCTATACCCTCGAGATGAAATCAATTACTCCTCCTATCATAAATTATGAAACAATTTGAGATAAAATTATTCATATCAATGAAATCTAATAATGGCACTTTATAGATTTATTTTTAAAAAAACAAAACAGTAAACTTTAAAAAATATTGCGTTATATGTTATGTCATTTTCATTCAACGCCAGCCGATCTTTCATTCAAAAGCAATATTCAAATCAACAAACACCTGTCGTCCGTCCTTCGTTCCAATATACGAATGGAGATTACGATATATCAGTTTCTAGTTCTCTACCATGTTTTCAATTTCCATCTAGATCGCGGGATCATTTGTGAAGCTAATGTGGGTGTAGCAATCAGTGAATCACGCATATATTATACAGCCTTAATTAATCAATTTTTATATAATATATCTAGAAATAGATTAAAAAAAAGAATAGAGTTCAAATAACTACGCAGTTCGCCTGGTGCTATTAAAACTTGATTATTATATTGCTTTTTTTAAAAAAACAAAAAGGTCAGTCAATAATACCTTGCAGTCATGGAAGGACCATGGTGAACAAGGGAGGGGTTTGGAAAATGTGAAGTTGAAATGTGAATTTATTTGCGGAATTAAATCATAAGAAAGGGGAGGGGGGGGGGACATAAGAATCACTCAAAGCGAGGAATGTCGAGTCTCTGCCCCTAAACGTAATTCATGTGGGTGCATATATGTCTTTGATCGATTCACTGCTTGACGTTTGAGTGAGCAGAAATGATGTAAATTTTAAAACTTTGATTTGTATAAACCTTTAATTGAAAATATTAATTAACATGATAACCGACAACGACAAGATGGATTAATGGGAATATAGTTCATCATTAATTTGGGAGGAGGAAATCATAATCCACCGGACTTTTAATTTTTTCACTATGCTGGTCAACACTCAGAACTGGGCGATGTTCCAGCCATGTTGTACGATTCATCCTATGACGTGACATTCAAACACCCAATATCAACCTTGGATTCCAATCACTCCTTTAATAATATTAACTGTCGGGAGTTTAATATTAACCCACAACGAACGCGTCTTACTGTGCTAAATGTTGACACACACCATTTAGGTCTTCCTTATACAACAAACTCTGTTCGTCGATGATTATATCTTTGTCCCGCAAAGGATCCATCCATTTCCCCACCTTTTTCAGGGCAAAAAAAAAAAAAAACAGACACTACGTTACTGATCAAGTGATCTCTTTCTTCCCCCTTTTAAACCATATACCTTACTTCTGGATCCTAGGTTATTTCTAAAAAACAAAGCAACTACATATGTGGTGGTCATGAATAAATTGTGTGGAAGATGATGTTGTGTTATCAAGAAGAGGAACACGCATAAACAAACAAATTAAAATACAATGCGACACTTGACAGGAAAGGAGGTCATGAGTCTATATATGTGATGAAATATAATCAAGTTTTAAATTCTTTTCGTGGAGGGGCTACAAAAATGAGACGTCATTTTGGACGCAAGGGAAATGGAAGCACGGAGAGAGATATACATTGAGGAATTAAATAGAGAGAAGGATGAAGAAAGGGAACAGAGGAGAGAGAGAAGCGTGCACAAAGGAGAGGCGACAAAAAGTCACCTGCACAACTAGTGGTAATACATTACACATATATTCAACAGACATATAATATACAGGCAGGCACAAAGATTATAATAAAAAAGCACTAGTATAATGGAGGTGGAGCGTGAAAGAAGTATGCGGGTGGTCCAGATATTATTATAGAATTCAAGTATAGAAATAAGATCCACAGAATTCCAAATGGAGACGAAGCCAACAATGAGTGGGTAAAAGAGAAGACAAAGTGTAATGTGCATGGCTTGTTTTGCCGGAGACGTGCTCTTCTTTTCATTCTCCTTTTTGCCCCCACTGCCATTTATTCTCTCTCTCTCTCCCCTCCCCCCGGCGTGCTTTACTGAATCTCCAAACCCCACTCCCTTTTCTCATCTCTGCAATCATTACACCCGCTTATTTTAACTCTCTCTCCCCCCATAATACTAGCACAGTACTATGTCTCTCTGTCTCTCTGTCTCCTCTCTCTCTCTCTCTCAACACACACACACACACAAACTGGTACTTCCTTTTTCGTCCTAGTGTATATAATCTGAAACTAATCAATAATCATATGATCACTTTGTTACGTTCCTCATATATCCGCTTGCATAAGTAGTATGTATGCAGCCTCTGTAGATTAATTTCGATATATATTCAGACATGAACTAAGGCCATGTTTGGTAGGTTGGAATTGTGAAGATGAAAATGGAATTGGGATAGGAATCTGAATAAAGTGATGTTTGGTAATATGAATTACAATTCCTGGAAATCCTAAGTCTATGGAAAAAGCTATTTTGATTCCTTATGTAAATCTATGGAATTGGGAGCAATTCTATGGAATTGTATATTTAAGACACTTTTCCCGTCATACAAATTCCAGAAGACATTTTGCCCTCAAAAAAAAAATAAAAACCCTCATATGCTAGCAAAAAAAAAAAGAAAAAGGGAGTATAAAAGGGTGAATAATATTTTTTTCTCTTATATATAAAGCGTTATAATATATATATATATAAGATAGTATTATATATAATATTTGTATATAATTTATATATTTATAATATTTTTTTGGTATAAGAAGTCGAATTGATTTGTTTGACATTTTTCTTCTAAATCTACATGTTAGTGTATTTATTTTAAAGTAGAAAGGATGGGAACCATTGCCAATTTTATTTTCAAGAAAATGTTCCTCTGATGATAAAACTTTTTGTTTGGCCTAAGCTAGTTAATAATAGTTACAGATATAATCTATGATTTATATAATATTTCATTAATATATAAAAATACATAAGAAAATTGGTACACAATTAAGTTTTTATTATGTTTTATTTTAATTTTTATATAGGGGTATTTTGTCTTTTAAGTATAATTCATTTCCATGTCTTGCATACCAAACAAAAGTAATGCAAGGATTCCATCTAATTTTTCTGACATACCAAACATACTTTTATAATTCAATTCTATTCCAATTCTGATTCTAATTCTGATTCCAATTCCAATTCTAATTCCATCAAAAACTATTCCATCATACCAAACGGGCCTAAGAGTGAATGAACTATAATGGGAATAAAAATCGTGGGTCTGGGTAGCTAGATTCCAAAGAGCCTTACCTAAATATATGTTTTTTTCTTTGTTTTTTTTTTCCGACTGCTTTTTAACAGGGCACTGCCACATGCTGACACGTAATCCAAAAAGGCACAACTCCGAATGGACAATATGCTGTTGACGACTCAGACAAAATGAGAAATAACATTGCTGATTTTCAACAACCACCACCACCATTGCATTATTGGTGGGTATGTATTTAGTCAGAACATGCACATATCCTTTTTACTTACCCTCACCTCCTTCTTTCGGTGCACTTGACGCACTACACATACACAACTCAACTCAACCGCACAAAAACACCACAGTGCGGGCGGGTCGCTCAAGACACATACACACAGTTCTTGTCAAGTTATTCTTCCTTAGTTCCTGCACTTAAATAGTTATAGCTGCGCCTTGGCGCTGTTTCATTATTGTGTCCCTTCCACCGTGTTCGCCTCTCACAAATCTTGTATACCTAACCCCGTATGACCGTATCCTTGCGCTTATTTCAAAGTAAACACCTTGCAGAAGTTTAATTCCGACTATTTTTACATTCTTACCTTCTTTGCACAATGCATTCTTCTATTTGTTAAACGATATCATTTATAAATTTACGTCGATGTGGAGATTTCAAGGTAAATCGCCCATGTTAACAACTGCAGTCGAGCCTTCTACCGCTCCAGGCCTCATCCAACAGTTTTAAATTTCAGAGAAGATAACATTTTTAATTATGACTAAAGTACGCTAAAGCACTTTGTTTCATTGATAGAGATTGTATCAACAAAATGGTTTGAGATCGAGTATTGGAAGACACACTGTTGTTAATTTTTTCTTAGTGGTAGGCTGTTTTGTCATGCACCTTTTTTAATCCTGCGTTATTGTCAACGTAGATTAATTGGGTCCACGATACTTCCTCAAGTGGAAATGGGGTAGGTTTAGAATTTTCGGATGCTTAAACCAATAAAAAATGTTACTCTTATTTAATTGATTGCATTGTTTTTTGGCTGAAATGTGTTATTTTGAAAACTATAACAATTTACCAAGTGAGTGTGACACAAATAGCACTCGTCCGAGCCTTTTAAGCATCATTTTAAGGTTTGATTTATGGATATGTGTATGAAAAAATTTTTTGAGAGATGACAACTCCTTAAATGATTCTTAAATTTTTTAAAAAATTAATCTCATAGTTGTCAGTTGTGAGGATATCTTAAAAAAAAAATTTTTTTAGATATATTTTGTCATGATTAAAATCGTAATTCGATCGATAATTTGATCTCATATTTAAAATTAATTTTTCTTTCCCTACTGCGTGCGTGTGGAAAAGGCACGTGACTCGTGGAGTCAAGATATTTTTTTTTAATCTGACAAGAAAATGTATTTAGCAAGCAAATCTGGATTAACGCAATTCATTGAAATATGATATCCCATATTTTGCGCGTGCATTGTGCAGCTCTTTCTTTTGGATAATCAAAATCCGTCCAGTTCAGACGTTCGGTTTTTGCGCGGACGAGGTGTTCAGTTGGGCCTTAATGGAGTCCTTGTTATTGTCTGTTAAACTTTGTTTCGATTTGGAATGGGCTTTTCAGGATTTGGACATGGGTTGCTCATTTACTCGGTTTTTTTATCTGATCTGCTTTTCCATTGTTTCCCTAAAAAAAAAAGTACCCCGTATTTTTATTGACCCCTGTGACCTCATCGTGTTTTGGTACCTACATTTTTTTTTCCTGTTCCAGGTTCCTCTAATTTTTCCTATTTGCAACTTTATCAGTTCTTATACTTTTAAATATACTTAGAGAGATAATAAAGTTGCGTGCACTAATGATGTTAAATACGTTAACTTGTCACTGTTGATGCTAATGGGGATACTAAAGTTTTAAAATCTCAAAGACATGGGAGATTGTGCAAGTTAGGTGAATGAAATCAATTGCTTAGATTTCAACACTTTAACATCCTCATCAACATTGTTTGTGACATGTGAGTTTATTTATCGCCGTTAGTGTCACATTGCCATCCATTTTGTTGTATTTAAAAATAAAGGGACTAAGATAATAGATAAAAAAAACAAGAAGGACCTATAATGATACGAAAAAAAATGTATAATGACTTGCATTGAAACATGTAAAAATTATAAAGTTTTCCTTGAAAAATATTATGTTTCCCCTGTACCTAACTTCTACATGATTTTTTTAAAAACACATCGTGTAAAATTATCTCTTTCTTTTCTTGTGAGCAAATTAGCAATCTTTAAGGATCTCAATTTCTTGCGAGACATCAGAAGCATCCCAGTTCGATGCTTTGACAAACATGACTATTTACCGACCCATAGATCCTTCACACGGCGGGCTCAACTTTTATCCCAAGAAGGCTTGATCCTGCAATTATATGCATGTGTGGAGATGATAATTGGAGAGAGGGATGGGTGGAAAATGAAGTGTAAATCGACTCAAAAGAATTCAATCGTTCTCGAGAAACATGGTCGTGTGGTATTTTTGTCGGACTAGTCAAATTTCGTAAACAATGAATGGTGGCATGCAATATCCGGGCGTGGAGTCTAAATGTAGAAATCAGAGCGGGCCCATTTGTTTTGTCTTGGATTGGGCTTTCCCTTCGGGTTGCCACCACATAATAAAAATCAACATCCACGTTGGAAATGGCCACAAAATCTCCCATCCTCAATAGAAATTTGAACCAAAGGTTATTCTCTCATCTTCTATACAAGTTATATTTCTAATTATTTTATTAAATTTAAGGAGACAATTAAATTATTAATATTGTTTAAAAAGAAACAAATTCCAGCTCTATCATTGACCTTTAAAAACAGTTTCTCTTTCAAATGCAACATCTCTCTCTATTCATAAAAAAATCACAAAAGAATAAAGTTAAAAGAAAAATTAATAGTCCACCTTTCTACGTAAAAAGTGGATTATATAAAGATCGGACACAGTTTAAATAACCAAATTTGGCTGATATATTCCTCTACCCTTTCTTGACAAAGGCTTCCGCGTTTTTTCCTCCCACTAAATTATTGTCTTAATCTTATCCACTGTTATGTTTAAATTACAGACAACTTTATAGTATCTTATATTATACTTCTCCGGATCAAAATATTTTAACGTGTACTAAAGTTTACATGAAGAGAGACGAGTTAGAGTCAAAATGGAGGGAAATGGGAGGACACAAAAACAGTGTTGCGTTCCCTAAGCAAGTGGATTAACGCGACAAGTGCTCAATGATGAATACCTTCCCAAATGACCGTCCCTTTCTTCCCCCCCCCCTCTCTCTCTCTCGAGCTCTGGTCAAAGCAATTCCAATTTCGATTCCAATCTTAAAAAAAAAAAAGAAAAAAGAAAGAAATCTCTCCTATTTCCATGGTGGGTCACCTACTCTCCTATTATATTATGATCCACATCTTGCGGGGCCTCCTCCCCTCTTCCCTCTCGACGCTTCTCAAGCTATTACCACCACATTACTGTTCACTGTAGCCCCAGAATAAGCTAATCCAATCAAATGCTCTAGTTTCCACATCCAAATCTCATGAACATGCGCTATCTTTCTACAGAATTCACTCTTCAAGTAGATTAACCAATCACCGTTCATGCATACGCACTTCTCTAGGCATTATTACAGCCTTCCCCAACCCAGGCACAAGAAAACAAGCCAAACTAGTGTCCAACTTTCCAGGCCCCTTTCCCACAGTTTGCTAGCCAACTTATATATATAACACCATTATTACTCATTAATTAATTCACCATTACATGGATGTGCCCCTCCTTAATAACATTCCCCGAGGCATTGTCCCACCTCCTCCTCCCCCTTTGTCCTTCTCCCAACAACTTCTCATGAAAAATCTTCATCCCCACCAATTAATTACACCTTACTCTTTCTTGTCAACTTTGAAAGACAGAGAGAGAGAGAGAGAGATCATGGTATCATATAATTCAGAATCAGCTAGATATGTCGTGATTAGCGCTCAGGCAGGGGCCTTTGGATTCTGAACAATGAAAGCGGGGTTCTTAACAAACATTTGACCAAAATGGTTTGACAATGGAGATGTGGTTTTCTTCTTCCGGGATTTTTTTTTTCATTCCGCGTCTATTGGACACATCTGTGCCCCATGTTCTTCCATGTTCACTAGCATTATTGTTGTTTATTTTTATGTATTTGGTGCTCCTGAGAACAAAATGTACCTACTTTTATTCTATTCCTCCCATTTTTATCCATACCAGCTCTATGTAAATTTAAAAGAAAGAAATAAAAATAAAGGACGGAGAGCGGCCTGGCATGCAGGATCAGGGTATCAAAGAATAAGAATTTCTTTCAAGTCCACTGTGACATCAAAAAGTATCACTATTGGAGTCCTTCTTTTACCTTTCTTCTCTATCTCGCGCCCCCTCCCTCCCACGTCCCAAATCTAAATTATATTCTCACGCTCACAGAATATATTTCTTTCAAGAGTTTTGCCACTGTCCACTCGGAACCATCCAAGGCCACAATAACTGCTCTTTTCCTAGATTTTATTCGTGGCACGCAATTCTCTTTTCTTTAAGATTAGTGTGAGTCTGCGGTCATAGGTTCAAGACAGTTCACCCCACTGGCCCGCCTTTGATTGTCTTGTGTCTTCATAAGAGGGTCAAACAGGGATTTCAGAACCAGAGAGAGAAAACTGAGAGAAATCTATGTTCTTGCTTCCCCACCTCTCTTTGCTTCGCAGAGCCCCAACCACTCTGTTGTGCGGGGCCAGTCCTGACTCTCCAGTCTCAGTTCATAATGGGAAGGAGATTAATACATAAACTCCACACGTTTGCCAATTCCTGGTTGTTTTTCCTATCACTTGCATTTCCCTGAAAATCTTCAATTAACAGCATATAAGTGTTCACGTGGCAAAAGGAGAAAGTCAAAGCTGACCAGCTTGGGATTTTGCAACTCCTGAATCATCACGGAAGATTAAACCATCCCGCAAACACACACACTGGTTCTCGTTATTGAGATGCACTCCGCAGATTTTGAAAATAGAAAATAGATAGTATGTTTATCTGACAGAATGAAGATCAGTAATCATTTTTCTTGATTCTTAATCATCTAAAAAAGGTGTTATGGCAGTTAGGAAAATGATTCAATATGCACATTTCTAGTTGGTAATATAAAATATTTTTGTCTCTATTTTCAAGTCACAGAGGGAATGCACCAGCTTGTGCTTATATAATAAATTAACAGCAATCATACCGTGGCTTACAAAGTGCCAACCTGACTTAATCATTTCATATATGGTCAAATATATGGAATCGCCAATGTACCTCATCATACGGTTACATATATAATTTAGTACTTATATTCATGTTATAGGCCGTAGCCATCTATGCCTATACTAACCTAGTGCATATATTCTGTAACATCACTGGAGCCCCAAGGCTCTAAAGCTTAGCTTTCCTGGGTTTTGAGGCCGTTCCTTTCTTTTTTAACCTTTTAGTCTCCTTGTTTTCAAATCGACCAAATATATGAATATTACAAATAGTTCAAAATCAGAATTAAAGTTTGGTGCTTTGAATTTTAGTGAAAGGTGAGGAATAAAGAAGAGGAAGAGGTTAAAAGCCTTTGTGCTTGTGGAATATATACCCTCATCCAAAACTTTATAGGCATAAATAAACTGCCTTTTTTTATATATATGTGTGTCTGTGGTTCCAAGAAATGGCCAACATCCAATTTAAATGTCATAAAAGCTTTGGTTGTGATTCGTAGGCGTGATCTAGCTAAAAAGAAAGGGTATATGATTCTTGAATTGTTGCTCTAAAAGTTATCATCTTTATATTTTTGAAACTTTCGTTAAGCTACCATATGATTGACATCTTCATTACGCTGGTTTGTTGGACAGGGTTGGTTGAATATAGTTATGCCCAAATCTTTGTAGATGAACGATTGCTTGGGCATGCTATAGTATTATGATATGTGGCATACTCTACAAGTGTAGCCATATAAGGTGCATGTTTGGATAACATTTTGAATCAATTTTTGATGTCGAAATTATGATTTTTTGAAAATATATTTAAATATCTCTATTATGCACCAAAAATTAATTATGAATTTAAAATTATGTTTTTCTAAAAATATCAAAACACCCATTATACATATTAAAATTAATTATGAACCTAAAAGGCTAAAATTGTGGTTTTCTTAAAAATATCCAAACACTTGTATACATGTTAAAATCAATTATAAACCAAAAAATATGCTTTGTAAAATAATTTATATAATTTTTGAATAAATTTTTAAAAAAGTATAATTGAAAATATGAATTGAGAAGCAAGTAATAATAACTTATGAGATAATCATAGTCTTGAATTTATAATTAATTTGGATATGTATGGAGGTATTTGGATATTTTTTTAAAAAATCATAATTTTGGCATGCATAATGAGTGTTTGAATATTTTTTGAAAACAATAATTTTAAATTCATAATTAATTTTAACATGTAATGTAAATGTTTAGTTATATTTTCATAAAATCATGTTTCATTTGATTGTCAATTTTGCTTTTCAATTTTACTTTTTAATTTTGATTAAAATTAATTATATGCCTTATGACGCAGTTAATTATATTCAAAATTAATTATATTAATCAAATTTTTTATAATAAGTTATACCTAACAAACACACCCTAGATTGTGGGGAAAGGAAAACCCCCTACCACAAGTAGCGAATTAGAGCTTGTAAGAATAAAGTGATACTCAATAATGCTAGTCAAAGGGAATGGATCTTTAAAGCCTTTATGATTGTAAATTTTTTCTCTTTTTCTCCTTTATTCTCTTGTCAACTTAGATCTCCTTCCCTGGTCTTTATAGTGGAGCTTAAAAGTTGCAGCACCAACTTTGGAGCAAAACCTGATTTTAAATCAAAACCAAACTAAAGGACACATGTGGCACATGTTAAGGGGAGTCCACAGATAGACTATTTATCAAAATTAATCTCTCCTTAACAAGATGTAGGTTGAATCTGAGGACTTGGGTTGTTTGGTTTACAAATGATGACTAAGTAACTCATTTTAGTTGCGTGCCGGCAGACATTCTTGCAGAATGGGTTTTCCTTAAAAATATAATCATCATGCTTTTATTATTACATTCCACTCCAACTCTTTCTTTATATGTTAGCTGTCTGGTCTGCAGAATAGAACTGCTCAAATCTGAATAAAGGAAATGGCTCACGATTTTTTAATTATTTGGAGAAGAAATTCTATGTGTGCACAGATCTCGCATGTTTACTTACATTCACCTCAAGGTGAAATGGTTCCAAGTTACTTGTGGGCAAGACAGATTCTCTAAGGAAGACACAGAAAATAATAGCAGAAAAGGACAGCCTTTGAGAGACCAACAAAAGGAGGTCAAAGCTTGAATATGGATACAGTGCCAGAAGTTGTATTTAGAACTCCTAAATAACGTTGTTCTTGGTCTTATATGAAATGGATATATCCTTGTTTTTCTGAGATCAATGAGGACAGGCTGGAAGGATCCAAACTATGCCCCACTCACCTTTATTATTAGTAGAGAAGAAAGGATATCACCACTAATAAAGTGATACATGTCTCTGCAAACCATTCCATGGAAGAGGAATTTTTTTTTAAATAAAAAAATTTGAAAAACCATGCAAAAAGAAGGCTTGGGTTTTCTCTCCTTTTCTTTTTCTTGCAGCTCCTGCTAAGCATCTTTGCCTCCTCACTTTCCTCATCTTTCCCCCTTCCCCACATTCCTCCTTTATATCGGAAAATATTTACTTAGTTTTCTTCTTGCTTTGGTTCTACCATCATTTCCTTTGTTGTTCTAACTACAGATTGCTTCTTTCATAGGCTAATTTTCACTAAGTTCCCCTCTCGAGCTTTCTTTGCTTAGTCATAAAAGCATAGTTCCTTTCGTCAACAGTTTACAGGATTACTTCTCCCGCTCAGATTTTCCATTCCAATAAATTCCCCTGATTTTAGTTCAAGGAAATACTGTGCTGCATGTATGGTCATCCTTGATCAACCAAAAGGAATTCAGTCCCCTTAAAGTTTCCACCCAACGAAATCCTTTTCTCTCTCCATTCCAGTATGACTTCCCTTTTCTGAACTTCTTGCTGCTTCAAATCTCTCAATTCAGTTTCTCTTTATCCTCTTGTATATTTAGAGCTTCTGCACTTGATTATTTTGTGGATTCCAGTGTGCTCTGTTATTGGGTTTCTGACTTCATGGGACTCTGTCATGGAAAACCTATTGAAATCTCACAAACTCATGGAGAAAACCCATTATATCCCGATGACAAGGACGGGCTTCCAAAAATTCAAACCCCCAAATCCTCAAACTTCCCCTTTTACAGCCCAAGTCCCTTGCCAAGTCTGTTCAAGAACTCACCAGCAAATTCAAGTGTGAGCTCAACTCCCTTGCGCATTTTCAAACGCCCATTTCCTCCTCCTTCGCCGGCGAAGCACATTCGGGCATTGCTCGCTCGCCGGCATGGTTCTGTGAAGCCAAACGAGGCCTCCATCCCCGAAGGAGGCGAATGCGAGATTGGGTTGGATAAGAACTTCGGGTTTTCGAAGCAGTTCGCAGCTCATTATGAACTTGGAGAAGAGGTGGGTCGTGGGCACTTTGGGTATACTTGCTCCGCCAAGGGAAAGAAAGGCAGCTTGAAGGGGCAAGATGTGGCCGTCAAAGTCATTCCAAAATCCAAGGTCTTGAGAGCCTTCTAATTTCTACCTTCCCTTCTGTATTTATATTGTTGTGAATTTATGCAGTGGGAATAGTATAAGATAAAACACAGAGATCAAAAATTTGGTTCCTCATCCTAACAATCATTGCATTCATGATTTGCTTCTGTCATGATCTGAAAATACCCTTTGTGGGCACGGTTTTTTCTGGAACATACGTCATCACGTAATCAAATACACTTCGCGAGGCTTGTATGCTTTTTATTCGATATAGAGAATCAGGTTTAACTTTTACTTTGCTCAAGTGAACTCTGAAATATAGCCTTTCCCCCTTTATCGAAGTACCTTCCATCTTCGAAGGGCCTATTTATATTCTCAAATCGCATGCTTGAGTACAGGAATCATGGTGATCTGTGGTGCCTTTAGGCTATTGATTATTGTTTATTAAGACCATTGGAGTACTATTTTGTTCTGACGTTGGATGATAAATTGCCAGATGACAACAGCCATTGCTATAGAGGATGTACGGAGAGAAGTCAGGATATTGCGGGTTCTTGCAGGACACGAGAACCTAGTGCAGTTCTATGAAGCCTATGAAGACGATGAAAATGTTTATATAGTTATGGAGTAAGTTGAAGTTTCTAATTGTTATTCTTATACATACATACATAAATATATATATTTAAAATTCCCGTTGTTAATCTGTCATGGATCTCCATTACAACTTTCGGAGTTATTGATTAACTTATGCAACTCAGGTTGTGCAAAGGAGGTGAGCTGCTAGATAGGATTCTTTCCAGGTGAGATGTTCTCCTGTTTCCATTTTTTCAAACTAAAAAAGAGAGAAAGAAAAGTAGAGGAGGACATTCTAGTTTCATTTTGGTACCATTGCTATAATTAATGACATTCTAATCAGCACAAAGTCAATTGTAACTTATAGGGGCGGGAAGTACTCGGAAGAGGATGCCAAGGTTGTCATGATTCAGATTTTAAGTGTGGTGGCCTTCTGTCATCTGCAGGGCGTGATTCATCGTGATCTCAAGCCAGAGGTG
Source organism: Prosopis cineraria (assembly GCF_029017545.1). NCBI lineage: Eukaryota > Viridiplantae > Streptophyta > Magnoliopsida > Fabales > Fabaceae > Prosopis > Prosopis cineraria. The sequence continues at coordinate 13,466 of NW_026555477.1, forward strand.
ATTAACTCATGAAGCTTGTTACTCTGTTAAAATTACATTTTTGGTGCAAACACTCTGCTAGACAATATTAACTGTGTTTCTTTTTTTGGACCTAGGGCTTCCTTAGATCATTAATGACAGGTTTTATTATATCCGTGCTTGTTCATTGATTATCTATTATTTAAAAAAGGAAAATTCTAGTTTAGAACCCTAAATTGTGAATATTTATACTTAAAAATAAATTTTAAAATTATTCTAGAAGGCATTAAGGGAAAAAAAAATTAAACTGCAATGAAAAATTACAGTAAAAGATTCCAAGTTAAATTTTTGTGGTACTCTACTGGTTTCCTAACATAGATGATCGTTTTCCTGCTTCAGAATTTTCTTTTTACTTCTAAGGATGAAAACTCCACATTGAAGGCAATTGATTTTGGACTGTCTGACTACGTGAAGCCAGGTTCGGCCTGTTGTATACTCCGTGCATATTCTCTAAATTTTTAGCAGAAAGTACAACAGTCAGGGCTAACATGTAAAATTCTTGCAGATGAGAGGTTGAATGATATTGTAGGGAGTGCATATTATGTAGCTCCTGAAGTTTTGCATAGGTCATATGGGACAGAAGCTGACATGTGGAGCATTGGTGTAATTGCTTATATTCTTTTATGTGGAAGCAGACCCTTTTGGGCTCGGACAGAATCTGGAATATTTCGCGCTGTCCTGAAGACAGATCCAAGTTTTGATGATGCTCCTTGGCCTTCTTTATCAGCTGATGCTATAGATTTCGTGAAGAGGCTGTTGAATAAGGATTATCGTAAAAGATTAACTGCAGCTCAGGCTCTCTGTATGTCTTGCATCTCCTTTCCCATGTGTGGCATAAATGTTATATTAACTTTCTTCTTTTATGGACTTGTATTGCCTTATTTTGTGCTCAGGTCATCCTTGGCTGGCTAATCATCATGATGACTTGAAGATACCTTTCGATATGATAATCCTCAGACTCGTTAGAGCTTACATACCCTCATCTTCTTTACGCAAATCAGCATTAGGGGTATGGATTATCCTTTGGTGTCTGATTATATATCATCATACTATTATTATCTCAGCTAGAAGTTTGCTTAATATTTTCCTATTTATATCTCAATATTGAGTCTGAATATCTCTTTGTAACCTTTAGTATCTTCTATTGAAGCCATGGATATGCGTTGATTATTAAAGCCTTTTCATATTGACAGGCTCTCGCTAAGACGCTAACAGTATCTCAGCTAGCATATCTAACGGAACAATTTACTCAGTTAGGGCCTAACAAAAGTGGATTTATCTCCATGCACAACTTTAAGACGGTCAGCACAAGTCCAAAATTATTGTATTTTCACCAATACTTTTCAAGCCATTGACATGTTTGTTAGCAGGCTGTTTCAAGGAGCTCCACTGAGGCCACAAAGGATTCCCGGGTCTTAGATTACGTGAACATGGTAAGCATGTGAGAGATCATACCTACTTGGTGCATTTTCTTGCGACCTTGCTTGCTTCCCTGGAGTATAAATTCATCACAATGCGTGTTGCAGGTTAGTTCTATCCAATATAGGAAATTAGATTTTGAGGAATTCTGTTCTGCTGCTATAAGTGTGCACCAACTAGAGGGAATGGAGACCTGGGAGCAACATGCAAGGCGTGCCTATGAGCTGTTTGAAAAGGATGGAAATCGGCCAATTATGATTGAAGAACTTGCCTCGGTAATCATTTTATGCACATACCTATTTGACTATAGCTTGCCAATGAATACGTACATATTTATCCGAACCATCTGAACCAGTTAATGTGAACTCACTGAACTTCTTTTAGATTTAGTGTCCTCGACTCCTTACATTCTCTGTCACTGAGCTTTTGGAGTTTCATGTATTATTCCAGGAACTTGGGCTTAGCCCGTCAGTACCTGTTCATGTGGTCCTACAAGATTGGATAAGACATTCCGATGGGAAGCTTAGTTTCTTAGGATTTGTCAGACTTTTGCACGGAGCTTCTCCCCGCACAATTCACAAGGCGTAAGAGTACACCTGGTTGCTATTATATGGATCACTTAAACTTCATCAGCAATGGTCAATCTCCATTGCAATGATGGTTTGGGTAAGCTAAAGGCTGCAGTCGACGAAGCTATTTTCAGCATCTCCCATTGTTGAGCTCACTGTTCCTAATTTTTGTATGCACGAGAATCCTTCACCTCGTTCCCTACTCTCTTTATGGTTGGTTAGTGCTCAACGTTAGAGGATTGTACAGAGGAATGTAGATCACATATTGTACTTGGTGCTAGAGGAACTGCTCAAAACTGAGTTGTGTTTTCAGGTTCATCACTTGTGTACCCATTCCACTTACCAATAAAATCTTTCCAACTCTAACAACTCTAACAACTCCATGATACTTGACACTATTTTTGCCTTTTCTTTATGCTTTTTACATATTTTCAGGTACAACGGTTCATAGTTAAGTCAAATGATGCGGTGGATCATAAAAATTTTAATTATCAGCAAGTGATACAGCTGGCACGTCGTTGTATTTTAATGTATTAATTAAGCCGGTTTAAATATAAATGGTCAAAATTCAGATAATCAGCAATCAAATGTAAAGTGATCACTTCAATAATAGCACGGTTGTTGACGTTATCATTGTGCACAGGGCACCACTTCATTCAAAACCTTTTTCAATTATTGCTCATTAGTGTATATATACTCTCCATATCTAGACGTTAGAAAGTAAATTTTAACTAACTTGTACAGTTTAATTATGTTTGAAATTTTTAAAATTAGATTAAAACATCTTTGTAATTAACTACTTATTCTTTACTTTTTTATTAATTTAATTTAATGATATAATCCGTTTATAAGGGATAGTTTAAAAAATAATAAAATATGTGACAATTTCTCTTATAATAAAGAAGAGTAGTTCCATAAAATGAACATGAATGTATAAAAATTCTCTCCCCTTTTCTTTTAAGTCTTTTGCGTGGTCATCTATAATTATTTTTTTTATTAAAGTTAATTTCATTTAAAGTATTATTGAGCACCAAATGTAGATATCATTTTTAAGAAAAAATTATATTTAAATTTCATGGGTGACTAGTTTCTTCCCTTCCACTGCATAAATTTTGTGAATTTGTTCGCTTTGCCACGTGCGCCCAAACCAAACATTGGATCATAAATTGGTTCTGCCAGCATCTTGCAGTTCGGTCTTGAGATGGCTTAAACATTGGATCATAAATTGGTTCTGCCAGCATCTTACAGTTCGGTCTTGAGATGGCTTCTCATTGCTCATGGATCAAATGTCTGAATAAAACATATTTAAATTTGATGGTATATGTTTAAAATATATTATTAAAATTTACTCCCAATTGAGTGAATTCTGGCAAAAAAAAAAAAAACTTGATTGATATTTTCCAAAAAAGCCAACAGAGCGGAGGCACAGTTGTCAGGTTTAAAAAAAAAAAAAAAAAGGGTACAGTTCGGTCAGGACACCGAGGGAAATAGAACAGAAGGAACGAGATCTGTTGATAACCTGAAAGTGTCATTTGACGACACGTAAAGCATGGGTCCATGTTCTTGGTGCTGATCTGGATGGTGTACTTAATCCCTCGCGGCACGCCAAATCGTTTCCTCCTTTTACCGCTTGGAATGGCAATTCACGTCACTCCAAATGCTAAACCAAAATCCAGATCTCCAATTCTGCTGCTTGCCCTGGCAATCACTGCAATCGCGCTATTGTTCCTGTTTCGCTCTCTGGTTTCCACAACCGGATCCTCACTCCTCATCTCAACATCCCTTCAAAACGAGGTGAAACAGAGGCGCCATGAAAGGTACTTGTACTGGGGCACTAGAATTGACTGCCCTGGAAAACACTGCGACACTTGTGCAGGTTTGGGTCATCAGGAGTCCAGCCTCAGGTGTGCCCTTGAAGAGGCCATGTATCTTCAGAGGTGCGCATCGATGCCTTTGTGTTCTCCTCATTGGGTTCTTGTACAGGTCTTCTTATGTCTTCTGTTGCTTAACCTTTCCTTCCCTGTTCCTGAAGTAAAACTACCTTATGCATACTAACGACAATGGTGAATTCAGATAAGAAAGGATGTAACTTCCCTAAATTAATGATCTCTGGCTGTTGAACTGACAGAAACTCGCAATGCAAGTCTGGGCGTGTAAAAGGAGAAAGTCCCAAACCTTAATCTTCTTATGAAAGAAAACTCTCTCCGCACACGCGCACACACTTCATGGCCCTGTCCACATAAGATCATTTCTTGAGTTCGTAATACACTTCTGGTTCACTTGTTTGTTCTCTATCTTGATATGGTCGTTGAATGGAGTGTCTTTAGTTTTCAAAACCTAAACTTTCCAATCTGCTGCGGCTTTCACCAGCTAAACTTGCTGTGTATTCTGTTCCGGTTGAATATATATATATATATATAGAGAGAGAGAGAGAGAGAGAAAGGTTTCTCACCTATTTCGACCACACTTGCTGCAGAACTTTTGTCATGCCATCAAGGATGTGTATTAATCCAATGCATAATAAGAACGGGATCCTTCATCTGTCCAATACCTCCAGTTCAGGGGCAAGGTGAGTTGCTTTGAAGCTTTCTTGTCTGCTGGTTAAGTGGTTATAGAAACAGAACAGTAGAAGCTGTTCTTTTCTGCTTTAGATTATAATTTGATTCAAATGAACAATAGCCTCTTCTAAGTATATGTATACCTTTGTTTGCCTCTAGCATATGCTTTTTTATAGTTTAAAACGGAAAATTGTTACATCATTTAACTTGACTAGCTGTATTTTATATTGTAGTTGGGCAGCAAGTTCTTGTCCCATGGACACTTTATATGACACGGACCTCATATCTGAGACTGTTCCTGTTATTTTGGACAATTCAAAAGAGTGGTATCGGGTTCTATTAACAAGCATGAAGTTGGGAGCACAAGGAGTTGGTCATGTGGAAGGAGTTAGGCGCATTGATCTTAAAGAAAATAATAAATTCTTCAATCTCTTGCTCATAAACAGGACTGCAAGCCCTCTTTCCTGGTAAATCGTCCAACCATATCTCTTCATTTTCCTCTATATTTCCTTTACTTAATCATCCTGGCTTCTTAGAATCAGATTCATGAATGAGAGACTGCAGCTTCTTAAATGACTATATCATGAATCAAGGTTGACTTCCAGGAAGGAGAGTAGGGAATTATTTGGATGTAATATGAATCAGAATTGTCTTTCATCTAATATATGTGGGAACACAGCATTTGAATGTTAACTGGGGATAGTTAAGATTTGAAAATTTTCATTTCTATACGGTGTAATTATATGTGATACTTGGTGAACATATACTTGATCTTGATCCTTGTTAGTAGATGGGAGTTTTTTAGGTATCAAGTGTTCAATAATCTCATTATAATGGCCTAATGAAGCTTTTTGAAAATTCTTTTCTACTTCAGTATTTTGAGCTTTCAGTCATATTGCCACTTGTATTAACCTACATTTTCTTGTTAAAGGAGTTCATTTGAAATTTTACATTTTTCCCCTTTTCTTTTTGTCTGAGTCGCTAGTGATGATCTTCCAGGTTTATGGAATGCAAGGAGCGTAACAAACGAAGTTCTGTAATGTTGCCATATTCATTTTTGCCCTCAATGGCAGCAAGGAAGCTTAGAGATGCAGCTGAAAAGGTCCATCTGATATGTACTCTCTTTAAGTTTTCCCATTTAATTTGGTGATTTTCCCATGTAGTATTTCAAATTTGCATGGAAAATAGATTTCAACTTTGTTGCTTGGAGATTGCAATGATTAAGAATTTATTGTGTGGATATTTTAGCTCTTTCATTATTGGAGTTGGAGATGTTGATTTGTCAAAAACAAAAATTATGTCATGGGTAGTTGCAGGCACATGAAAATTTCTAATCTCTGCGCTTGATAGCTTATTAGAATAAAAAGGAGTATACAACCAAACCTTGAAACTTGCAAGCCTATTCATGGCATGTTCACTACATAGTACTAGTAATTTAATTTTTTTTTTAGCACATATGGTGTTTTGCGGATTCGTTCAAGCAAGTCAATTGAGTTGATCCCATTATACTATGGAAAATGAAAAGGAAGAATGAGGGGTGTAGGGTAGGTTCCTACTGCTGAAAGCCAACTGATTTTTGAGCTTTAGAGAGCATGTATCCTGGACCTGAATTCAGGTAAATATGTCACTATGCCCTCATTGAGTCATTGGTAGTTGTTCAATTAAAATCGGTTGTGGCATTTTATCAAAATTAGAACTGATTGTGACCATGACTGCACTGAGTTTGGATTTAATAAGGGGCAAATTCAGTAAAAGATGGTAAGATTTCATCCCATTTGTCGATTTGTAACTCACATGGATTGATAAAATGGTGTGTTTTGGTTTGTACAATTTGGAGTGTCTGTTTAATTGCAAACAGATTGCTGGAATGTATTTTTTATTCCTCTCGTGATATTTGTCTCTTGCTAAATCCAAGTGTTGACTACGCTAGCAAAATGATCTCTTTCCCTTTTGATATGATTTTTCATTCCAAGTTCCTTTGTTGTCTTCCTTTCTGAAGGTTGGTGGGGGTAGGGAGGGGAGAGGAAAAAAGTTGATGATGATATGCAAAAAAGCCTAAACATCACATGTTGGGGAAAATGATGAGTAGGAGTTGGAGGATATTTCCTTGATTCTAAAATGATTTTACTGAAGAGATTAATGTTTTAGTCAAATATTTGAGTTTTAGTAATTGAATGTGGCTTAAAAATAACTACTTCTGTCAAGAGTCTGTGAGCATGTACTTCTGTTTCATTAGCATGCTCCTCGATGGTACCATAGTAAATTTACATTATTTAGCTATTAAATGTGTAGTTGGATGTTTTGACATCCTGCTTTGTGGAAAAATCACCTGTGAGTTGTGTAGTTCACTGTTTCTTGCGGTGATAGTGGGGTAAAATCACTTTCTTGACAATGGTAGTTCAGAACTGAATCAATGAAAATTTTAGGTTATCAGTAGATGAGGCTTTGCATACTTTACTTTGCCAAAAATTATAGTAATTCTGATACTTATATGCTGGATATATCAAATGCCTGGGCTTTGATGCCTCTTTATCATTAATTGGTATCTAACCACATGCTTGTTCACAGATCAAAGCAGACCTTGGAGATTATGATGCCATCCATGTTCGTCGTGGTGATAAATTAAAGACGAGGAAGGACAGATTTGGGGTTGAGAGGAGCTTGAGTCCTCACCTTGATAGGGATACACGGCCTGAGTTTATTCTCTGCAGAATTGCAAAATGGGTCCCTGCAGGAAGAATCTTGTTTATTGCTTCGAATGAGAGGACTCCTGGATTTTTTTCACCACTTTCTGTCAGGTAGTCATTCTCATTTTCATACGGGGTTCTGAAAAGTAGAAATTTTGGAAGCTATCTTGTATATGAAATTAGGTTTCATCACCACCTTCTGATCGAATTTAAAGCCAATTTTATTCTGAATCTGGCTATACTTAATTTGTATTACTTAATGAAATTAAGGGAGCAGAATAAAGTATAACATGTTAATTTTGTTTCTCATAATTTGTTCTTTTGCGTCTGTGGTCCTATTTGAAAAGCTGCTCAACCTATTTGAGGTTGGCTGTACGTATCATCCCAGTAGTTTATAGTAGTTTGAATTTGTGTTTATTTAAACGAAGCAACAGTTTTTGGAAAGAAACTTTTGTCTTAATGGCTGAAATAAAATGAATTGCCATTTTTGAATTTCTTTTACCAAAGCCTGATAGTTTTATCATGATGGTGACTCAATTTTGCAGGTATAAATTGGCATATTCATCAAACTATAGCCACATGCTGGCTCCCCTGATCGAGAACAATTACCAGCTATTCATGATCGAGAGGCTTGTCCTGATGGGTGCTAAAACGTTCATAAAAACTTACAAGGAATACGAGACAGATCTAAGCCTTACTGATGACCCGAAAAAGAACACTAAAAACTGGCAGATACCTGTTTACACCAAGGATGAAAGTACATGCTAACGCTAACCCTCACATGATACTGAAATTTCTTTGTAATTAAAATTTCAGGCAGAAATTCTGGGTGTTGCGAATTATAGGCTGATCAGTTAAAATTGTAAATTTTCACAAGTCGGCAAAATTACATTTATTCGTTATTCGTATGTTCAACAAAAAAAAAAAAAGGTATCACAGTGCGGCACTGTCTTTTTCATTTAAGCTGTAGGCTTGTCTTCTAGTGAAGTCTTGATCAGTAGGGTAACAACTCATTCGTTATTCGCAACTACTGTGATGGTGGAGAGTCCACTGCTTATTTTAATGGAGTACACTTGTCTGCTTGTTCAATTCTTGATCAGTAAGGCAACAACATCCGTTTTCCATTTGCGAGTGATCAAATCTATATCCCGCAAAAAATGACGCCATGTAAAAAGCACATAGCAAAAACTAGTGGCTGTCAATTGCAGTTTCCAACTCCCAAAAAAGCTTCAGACTCGCTTTTCTCTGTCAAGGCGTTACCTTGCCCATTTTCAGGCAGACGCAACGGTTCTCTCACTTCTATGAGACAACAATACAATTGAGTGTTTATAGTGTGATGATAATGGAGATTTGACATATTATGGGACTGGCATCGCTCACTTGGAAAGTAAATGGAAAAAGCTGTCAGATGTTCCTTCATTGTTCGACTCGGTTCAGCCAAGTGGAACCCACGTTCCCATATCAACGCGAGTATTCTATTTTTCCGAATCAAATTCCTTCTTTTCCTTTATGTACGCCTCCACTGCTATTATTCCCTGAATATGTTCCGGTAAACTGTAATTGAATACTTGTATCGTAATCGTGTAGTCCCTGAAAATGTTCAAGTAAAACTATCTGGGTTTGGGTTGTGATAAAATAATTCGCAAGGATTTACATTTTCGGATAAATGAAACCTTCAGTTCAGCTCTCTGTGCTCTTCATCTTCACAACATAAACCTTAGTACTCTGTTTAATTACAGATAAAACCTTATCAATCTAGTGATGATATCAGGAAAAGAATGTTAGCACTATCCGATATATATAGTTATACTGTTATATCAATATGTTTGCATACGCAAAGCAGACAAACCCCCCCCCCCCCCCCCGGCGCCGCCGCGGGGGGACCACAAACGGGACAATGAGAGGAGAGTGGCTTGGATTCCCAAGCGTCTTGAGATAATAAAGGCCAAATCTAATTAATACTGGACACTTACCTCCGTCATCATTGGAGGCATAATATCATTATCAGTTCTGGAAAAATACTTAAATAAATTAAATATATTATATCATTTATAATATGTTCAATAAAAATATAATATTTAGATGATATTAAATATCAATTCATTTTGATATTAATCATAGTTAAAAAAAAAACTACAAGAAATCAAATACTTCCTTCGTTAAAAAATGTAAGACATTTTTAATTGAATTTCACTACCAATAAAATAGTTACCTACTTTTAAACTAATCTTATCTTTTCATATTTACCCATATTAAACGCCCTACAATTATATAAAGTCATTCAGTACTTTTGAAAAAAAAAGATAATCATTATACCTCAAAAGACTAAAAATGTCTTATATTTTTTAACATCTAACTCCTCAAAAAATGCCTTACATTTTTTAATGGATGAAGTATATATTCTGTTATAAAAATAAAATCAATTAAAAATATGTCATACAAGATTTTATTTAGATTATTTAAAGTATTTTAATTGGACGAATTACAAATTATGTGGTGCACTCGATCTATCTAAATATTTCTCATCAATTCTGTCATCCATGTGATGCCGATTGCTTGATTAGGAAAGAAGGCAACAAGCAGGTGTGTAGGCCCCGAATGGGTGCACCAATTGCATTATAATGAAGAATGATAACACATTAATGCGTGATGTGTCTGACACACCTCTTAACTGAATTAGAGGTAGAGTCAATAATTTGAATCAAACTCGATAGACTAGCCTGAGTTCGTTGAAAAAATTGAGCCAAGCCCAAAAAAATATTATTTTTTAATGTCCTTGAATAGGCTCAAAAAAATTTGGGCAAATTAAGTTTGAGTTTGTTCCGAATACCCAAATAAAAAAATAATTTTAAAAAAATATATAAAATATAATAAATATTAATTAATTTTTAAGTTTTATGTTATTTTATACTAAAATAATATAAATTTGAACGCACATTACTATAGTTATTTTTTAAAAAAATTAAAAATATTTATATTTTCATTATCTTTAATTAATAAAATATCTCAAAATAATATTTAAAATATATTTTAATATTATTTTTTTGTTTTAAGACTCAATTTTTCTTTAAAAAAATTTGAGTCCTATATAGGATTTACAAGTAAAGAAAACATTCATGAATAAATTATATCCAACAAAATAGTAACAGAGCTAATTAAGTACCAAGTTGATAAGTTATTATTTTTATTTATATCTTTTAAAGTTAAAATAATATTTTATACTTAATAGGATTATTTAAAAATTAAAATTAGTGTAAAAAAAATAAAAATATTTTTAAAAAGTTTTAAACATTCTGACTGGTTTGAATAAGCTCGAAACTTGAAGATGTAGAGTTGAATTTAACTGTATAAACTTTTTTAAAAAATATAATATTTTAAATTTAATTTAAATAAACACAACACAAATTAAATTCGATACAAATAAATTTAATTTGTCTGAATTATCAACTTTAATTGGAAGAGATGGTTAGAATGGGAGGGTGCCGATTGACATGGGGAGCCCACATGTGATGATGTCATAGGGTGCCTCTCCCCACAATGAACTGTCACTCACAGCTTCGCTTGCAACGTGGACGGCCACAACCGCCACGATGATATCTTGCTGTGACTAGTCCTTCTATCTTTCTCTCTACTTCAAATTCCTCACCAAATCTCCAAATCCTGATGGATATGCTTGTTGCTTTTGGCAAATCGCTTCAAATCCGTCCGCCTCTCAGTCCTCTCCTTCCTTACGTTCAGTAACTGAAGATGACCATCGTCCTCTGAAAATCAATATCAATGTAACAATAATCCAATATCATCATTAACAGCACTGCATACCTAGCTATCACCCCCAATTATTTTTTAGCATTTCATAGCATAAATTTTGACTTTATACCCCAGGATGGAAAGACGTTGAGACTGGAGCCATGACCAATTCAGATTTTAATTCTTTCTTTGTATTGTGTAGGTATTTATATATGTATTTTTTAATCTTGATTTCGCACTCTTAAATTTTGGATCCGCGCTTGTTTATATTCAAAACCTGTTTTTTGGCAACCTTTTTTATAAGGTCCCAAATACAGACTGATTAAATGCCATTGCAAAGCCCAAAACCTAAAAGAAAAAGGAAGGATGTGACTGAAGCCCGAATCGGACTCACTCAATTAAGCTCACCAAGGGACTCGATCTTTCCACGTAGCACAGGATTTGAATTTGGAATTACCAAAAAGTGCATTAATGGGCCCACATCCCGACTTAAAAGGACCTCGCCTGAAATATTGACACGTGGGAAGCCCCCAGGTCAAACAAAAATCCCAACCCCGTAGGCGAGAGCGGCACGTGCCAACGCTGCCTGTTGCAGTTTCTTGTACGTGCGTAGCGCTATTTAAACGCCAGGCAGGCTCTGACGATTGCCTTAGCAGTGCAACGAGACTGAAAGATCTATCATATCGCACCCCAGATTTTTTCGATTCTTCAGGTAATAGAACGAATATCTAATTTATTGTTTGATTCCTCGATTGTAATTTTATGGTATTTAATCCTGGATTATGATTTTGTTCTCTCATTTTCTGGGATGGTGTACTTCCACTGTATTTCTCTGGTATTGAACCGGTCTGGTTGGCGATATTTTAAAAAAATAAAAAATAAAAAGAGCTAGAGGGTATTGTTTTTGGGCCATGATTTTATGAGGTGTTATATTGAAATCGGGTAGCTGCTGAGTGAACTAGATGATTTTTGGGGAGTCGAGCATAGAAAAACTTGGGGGGGGGGGGGGTGGGACCCCCCAAAAAAAAAAAAAAGAAAAGTTCTCTATATTGGCGCCAAACTGGATACATTTATATACTGTCATACCTATTGAGTTCTTTTTTTTTTTTTTTAATTTTTGAGCAATCAGTGTAGGCTAGCATTCTCAGTTTTATGTATATTATTACACTTGACAGGGAAAGAAGAAGGCGGAAAGTTGGAGGAGGAGACGGTGTTTGGATATCTATTGCTTTGTCTGTGGTCATGCCTTACCTTGTCCGAGAGAAATTATTTATTGGTGATATCAGTGACGCTGCGGATATCCTTGAAAATGGTAGCGATGAAATCACGCATATCTTATCGGTCCTTAGCTCTGCTTCAATATCATTCTTTTCCGAGTGGCGAAGTAGCCTAACGATCCCGGCAAAGGAAATTAAGAAGGTATATGTGGGTGGTGGTCACGGTGGTGCTTCTGATGATGACTTGGGTGATATATCAAGAAGTCCGTTGTCACTGGAAAGCCTTCTGTACTCGTTGGAATATGCAGGTAAGGATCTGAAGTTGGTGAGGATGGCTGTTCCTCTGAGGGATACGGAAAATGAAGATTTATTGGATTACTTGGATGTTTGCGTCAATTTTATTGATCGAAGTAGGAAAGATGGTTCTGTTTTGGTGCACTGCTTTGCTGGAGTATCAAGAAGGTATCATTTGTATTATATAACCAATTTTCTTCAATTTGCTTCATCAGTTAATTGCCTTGATTCTTCCTGCTCAGTGAAAGTAATTAATTGAGAATTTGCTAGAAGTCTAGAGGCATGTGTCAATTTTCCTTCTGAGCTTATGCCTGGCTTCTCTGGTCCTAGCATTACAGTTTTAATGGTTTAGAATATGATGATGCCGTCGAACAGGATGGTGGTAGTGTCAATAACTGATAAACAAGCAAATAAATTGGAGTGGGTTTGATTATATATATATATATTATTTTATTTTTGAGGGGGGGGGGGATATGAGGTGACGGTGTGAGTGTGATTGGTACACAAATTGGAGCGAATTATAGAATGTTTTATACAAACCTTTAATGACATATGAAAGTGTAATAACATCATCAATAGAATTTTTTTAGTCGTGCATCATTAAGCCATTTACATGAATTTCTCACATGCAGTGATTTGGAACAAAAGACAGCAGTTTGGCTAAGGAAAGAATTAGTTCTGAACTAAAGGGAAATTTGTGGAACTTGTGCCATCTTACTGTTAATATATTGCTGAAGTATCTGGTAATTCATTTAATATATCACAACTTCAGAAGATTTTGAGGTTATCACTGTGAATAAGAGTTATAGATATATGATAATTCTAGCAAATTCTGGTGCTTAACGTCTGATAATTTTTTACTTGCCTCCTAACTATCTTCTGTCTCCCATTATAAAAATAAATAAACAAATAAAAGGGAGGAGAAATCATTTTTAAAATTTTATTCTGATGTAATACTCTATTTAACTCCTATCACAGTAACTTAGATATATTATTAGGTCTTTTTCTATGACCCTTTAATAGTGCTATAGTATATACAAACTGGGCTTTTACAGTTTGTTTTTTATGTCTCTTTACTTATTAATTTCAGAAATGGTGTAAAGAGCTTAAATTGTAACTGCTTTTCCACTTTTGTGAATTGTCTAGTCTTAAGGGTTTACATCCTTCTTTGCGTGTGTTCATACAGTGCAGCAATCATTACAGCATATCTGATGAGATCTGAACATCTATCTCAAGAAGGTGTGAACCGCCACATTGTATAAAGTCTTCAGGGATTACATGTTGGTACATGCAAGTAGCTTCCTATTTCAATACACCTAATTATAGTAGCAGATATTGTTAACAACAAAATCGACCTGTGTCTTTACCCTGCTAAAGAACAGTTCAAGGAACTGGTAACTGAACCAGCTGATTCTCACAATAAACATTACCCCATTCCAAATGGAAAAGGATGGGAAAAAATGTATTGGCTATTCCGCCTTATTATTATTAGTTCAATTGTCAATTAGAGAATTCTTTACCACACCCTAGTGTTCTTCCCTTCTTTTTTGAACTGAATGTATTTAAGTATGTGTCTCTTAGATTTAATTGTCATTTTTTCCTTGTCTTCTATAATTATTTTCCTGTGCCTGCAGATGCCCTTCAATCATTAAGGAAGAGCTGTGAATTCGTTTGCCCCAATGACGGTTTTCTAGAGCAGGTGTACAATGAAACTTCACAACATATGGTTCATTCATTTGTTTTTTTTAATCTCCTACCAATCAGAATTATGACATCATTTTAATTTTTTTTTTAAACTTCAGTTAAAAATGTATGAGGAGATGGGCTTTAAGGTGGATCGCTCTAGCTCTATATACAGGCGCTTTCGTTTGAGAGTATTGGGTATGGCTTCGACTCTGTCTGCTCTGCTGTTTTGTTATCTCTTATCTTCCTTGTAAGTTTTAATGGTAGCATGACATGTAATAGATAGGCTTTATTCCTCATTGTGAAAAATATCTAAAGTTCACCTATCAAATAAAATAGAAGGCCAAGGGATAGATTAATGTAGAAGACAAACTTAAAAGTCATGATTGTTCAAATCTCCTAATAGAGTGCTACTTGAGAGACACTATTTATATTTCGTTACCACTTATTGATATTGATCTTTTTATTTTTGGTGGAGAGAGGTATTAATCTTTTCAAATGCTTGAAAAAGCAGTTTTGTTTGCTTATCCTCTCCCCATAATACCTAGTCCAAAGGCCATATGTTGTATTTAGAATTTTCTTTTTTCAAAAAAAAATAGAATTAGAATTAGAAATAAAAGAATTAAAGAAGGTAGTAAATAAGGCAACAACCACCAAGCCTATGCAACCAAACTTGAGTGTAGGTCAAGGGTAGACGGTAGTGTTGCTCCCTGTCGCAAATTCTATTGTATGATTACCTAAGACACGGCATTCAACAGTGAAAGATTAATTATGATTCACGCTCACCTGTGCCTCCAATCTTAAATCAAGAGATTTTTGGCTACAACTACTTTTTATCTTTCTCTTTACTTGGATGAGGGAGAGGGGAGTTGAGGTCTAAAATGATTTATGATAAATGCCTTGTTCACATTTTCCTAATCTCTATCATTAATTTTTTTATTCCCTTGAGTGTTCATGTCATCATACGTAGGTGACAGATGGCTCTTCTTTTCATTATTATATGTTAATATTGACTGTTTTCTGAGTAGTGATTGTTCTGATTGTTTCGGTTTTATGCATGCTTTGGTATTCATATCATGAATCTTTTGGTCTGTTTCAGTCTTCAAAATTTAATAAGGTCGCTCCTTGTTTGTGTCATCTGAGGATTTTTTTTTTTTTTTTAATCTCATCCTTTCAGGTCAGAATTATAACTCAGGAGTCAGAGTAGACGGTTCTAAACTTGGAGCTGATCCTGGCATACCTGTCAGTGTTTCTTCAGAGGTAGGAGCTCCAAGAGCAGAAAATAATTGTAGTCCTACATATCGCTGCAGGAAGTGCCGACGTGTAGTTGCATTGAAGGACCATGTTGTAGACCATGTTCCAGGTGAAGGGGAGACATCCAGCGAGTGGCATAAGTGGAGAAGTGACAGCCTCTATAACAAATGTAATGAATCTGAGTGTTCTTCTATATTTATTGAGCCACTACAGTGGATGAAAGCAGGTAAACAATCACTCAACCAATCCCCCCCACCCCAACCCCCACCCCCAACCAAAAGGAAAAGGTCATGACGGTGAGGTAGCAAACTAGTATAAATATATTTACATGCTTATGATGCTTGCAAAATCTTACCTTTTTTTCCGCTAAAATTTTGAAGCTTGCTCTGAATGTTATATGGATGGGTTCACTCTAGTGTTTCTTTTGAGTTCTCATCAATTCTCAGAGATTTTTTTCCTTAAATAAGAAAACCCCCAAATTTTAAAAATTAAGGTGCCTTTGGTCATTTACAATATGTAGATGTATTCAGCAAAAAAATTCTAAAGTTTTGTTTCACTGATATATTTCTTAATTCAGTTGAGGAAGGTGCATCGGAGGGGAAGTTGAGCTGTGCCCACTGTGACGCTCGGTTGGGAAACTTCAATTGGTTTGGCATACAATGCAGCTGTGGAAGCTGGATAACCCCTGCCTTTCAGATCCACAAGTGCCGAGTGGATAGAAGCCCTGTCTAACTTTACACTTTATGTCCACCAACTTTACGCAGCTTCATGCGTGTCCTCATTGGGAGACCATCGACATATCTTGTCAGAAAACGTATATTCTGCTCAAGTTTCCCAAGCCAATGGAATTGAAAGCGATTGAACCCTTCTTGAACTGCTTGCCTTACGGAAAGACTTTTTAGTCAATAGAAGCTCTCCTTGAAAGGTTTCGAATATTTCTAGTAAATACAGCACCATGAGTTGGGTTTTTTCCCTTTATGTGGGCTTGATTGGTTGATGGGTTGTAATTAATGCATGAAGGGATTTGTTCATGCCCCCTGTTTTCGGTTGGTATCTTTATGAATATGATTGCGTCGAGGGTGAAGAATAAGATACCTGATACTTGAATTTATTAGGAGCTTCTGGGATTATTTGTGGAATAGTTTTGAGCCATCTATGATCTAAAGATTGGTACATTTCCTGCCTTAATTAGTCTTTGCCAGTTGTATATATTTATAGCCGCGGAAATGCCAGGCTGATTGTTTCTCCAGAAAATGGGTTTCAAGCGTAGTAAATAACTACGAGTTTATTCTATACGAACGATGAAATGACTCGTGCCCAGAAACAACTGGGGATCATTGCAATTTTTATGTTCTTGTGATATTTATAATTTATTCACATAGTAATAATTGAATTTAGATGTTAACAATTCATAACAAGATGTTTTTAAGTTAATTACACTGCTCACTTTTTATATTATATGAGAAGACATTTCTAGTTAAATGGTAAGAACTGAGAATACATGTGGTCTCTAGTTGTCAAACAATAAAATGGAATGCTTTCTAATTTTTTTTGAAGTTACATTCATAACTAATATAATTTAAATAATTTCTTATTAAAAAAAGACATAATCATAATTATAGCACATGCAATTCATTATTCTTCAGATTCCTTATTTGTTACGCAAAATTTTCGAATGTTCTAAAACAAGAAGGAGCAAGCCCTTTTGCAAATCTATGACATTAAAAAGATCTAAATAAAGATTTATCTCAAACTAACCGTCATATCCTTCGGCATTTATACCTCCCAGACGAAAATTCGAGAGAAGTAGAATCAATAAATGTGATTATCATATTGAGGAACGAGGAGCACCTTCCTCTCCTCCTAGGGTAACAAACTTTTTTTCTCTTTGAAGATGTGAGGGAATAAACTGGGAATATCGCAATAGACTTGACGCAGACCGCATGAGATGCCTTTTTCGTAGCCTAGTAGAGTAAAGCATGAATGTGCCAGAACAATCTGCATATAACAACCTATCAGGCTGTCACTACAGCTATCCGATTCACATGTAAAATGATGGGCATGTTTTTCTTATGGTATAAGTAATTTGTACAGGTTCCTAATTCTCAGCCATCCGACATTCCTAAACAGGAGACATGGAAAGAAAAGGAGGAACCCCGGTTGAGGATGGCATCAAAAAATGTCTGAAGTTACCATAACCATGACCATCCTCACATCAGAATCATCGAGCCTCCAGGACTTCATGATGTGGCTTCCATATGTCAAAATGAAAACAATTAGGCTTTCATTTATGCAATGACTCTATTGGTGGGATTGTGCCTCCAGCAGAATGTTTGTGGCCACATTAACATCGTTCCTGGCCTGCACTAGTGCCTGTCTAGCAGAATCCCTATCAAAGCCCATAGAGGTAAGTGTAGAGATAGAGTCCTCGGATGGTTCTGGGACAGATTGCGCAGGAGCAGGGTAGTTCCTCTGCAACAAACAGAAAGTTCTCAAGTAAGCCAACATAATTCTAATTGTCAGCTACTCAGACTCAAATAGATTCCATATAATTCATCCTAAAGATGGGCCAATAAATGTTCAACTAACTACAAATAGTCATAAATTACTGCGTCTAATTTTATGGCTACCCTTCTCAACAATGCATGACTAAAACTACAACAACAACAACAACAACAACAACAAGCCTTTATCCCACTAGGTGGGGTCGGCTACATGGATTGCAAGACGCCATTATGACTAAAACTAAAATACAATTTTTTACAAGATGGAAATGTTGATTAAATAATCTGTGCACAGCTCCAAAATGTTCGGTAGCAAACCAATGGCAGGTAACAGCCTTCCAAGCTTTCAGGGATACTCCAAAATGCTCAATGGCACTTACGCCAAATCACCCACTTCATAACCTCAAAAGAAATAAAGCTAGATTTCTTTTTCCCCCCTTCCCTAACTTGTTTTCAGCCAAAACAAAAGAATCAGATTTACAAGCTAACAAGTGAGTCTACAGATTTCCTGCTTCTATCAGCTATTTCTCAAACAATAAAATGAAATATAGAAAATTTTACTGAACCCATTGTGATAATTGCAGTCTGAATTAAAGATTCAAGAGAAACAGCATACTCATAATGATAAATTTTATGGCAAAAAACTGCATAATTTTTTTTTTTTTGTAGGTGTTGTCAGGGAGACCACTAGGGATATTTAGCAGCATCAAGCATAAAATAGCCAAAATTGTTAATATTACTATCCCATAAAAACTGATTGAGTTATTGATATCATGATTATAATGCAACCAAAATAGTGAAACAGTTGTGAGCACAGAATAAAAAAAAATAACCTCCATCTGGCGAGCTGGATAGGATGGCATATTTCCCACTACGTTCCTTGTTGATGCTGAACGTGGACTCCCCATGGATGGCAAAGAAATCCTTGAAAAGAAGGAGGCAATAAACGCTGGGAACTGTAATGCAGAATGTCAGAACACAATCATGTATTAATTACAATTTACAATTACTAGCAAGTGATCAAATCAAATAATTGCATATTAAAACAATCTATATTTACAGTCTTTGAATATCATTATTCTCTCTCTCTGGAACTGATTTGAACATCATCATAAACGCAGGCATGCAGCGCCACAAGATTTTGATCCCTTTTAAAAAAACCCTCAATCTTCAGACTAAAAATTACCTTTGCTCTGCGTATGTAGAAGACATTTAAACGGTACAAGGAACCAGCAAGGATGCCACACATCCCTGGTAAAAGAGACCTTTTCCACGATGATAAAAGAAGCTGCAATAAAATTAACTAGCTTTAGCAGCTGACTGTTCATGAAATATACAGCTATTGTTTATAAAAACACAGACAATAACATATAATTCACCTGTAACTTACCTGTAGACCAGCTAGATATATGAATGATTTATCAGAGAAGTGGAAACCAGCTACATGAAACCGTGTTGAAACTGGAATGTCAAAGAAAAAGGGCACAAATGAAGCAAATATAAGACCATAGGGTCCAGAGGTGACTAAGTTTGCCGCAGGATCTGCAGAGAGTGACAACAATTGGACAATAAGAATTTCAGAAACATAAATTACTTTGCTGCATTGTGCACAGAGCAACATGAATTAATCACATTATAAATCTTTAACTTCAGTCCTATAATATGCAAATTTAAAAGAGTATTTCATAAGATTCAGTGTGAACTGTTCTATCAAATTCTCACATGATAATTTTACTCATCTGGCCCTTGAAAGAACTAGGCATGACATGCCTATATCATTTAGCATGCCACAAGGCAAAACTAAAGCTAAAAAAAAAAAAACACTAAAGAGATGACCTAGAATTCTTTATTCTTCTACATGGCATAGAAATTTCATTCTAGCCATCAAGATCTGTTGTTTAGATTTTACTAAACAAACCTGCTCAAGGCATCTATACCTCTTTGCAGCCTAATATGAGTTATCCAATATAATTGGACAGCTCAAAGAAAAACCTGGATATTAATGTCTCGAAACACAAACACTCATCTATATCTCTATAGAGGGTACTTGTTCTCAGTTTTCTTAAAACTTCTCTTCCTTAGCTTCCTGTCCCATCCACCAACATTTGAAAAAGTTTTCTTTTTTCTTTTTCCTTTTTTTTTGCTTCCAATCAATCATCCAGTATTTTATTCTTTATTGTCATAATGGAAGTGGCTCTTTCTGTTGGTAAATAATGGACAAATGAATAGGAATAAGATGAGATCATGGAATGGACTGACACGATTCCTTGGATGTATTAATGAATGATCAGATTTAGCTGTAAAGAGATATAGAAGAAAATGACTAGACAGGATCCATTTCCACCCGCTCACACCCTTGAAACTGGAAAGCTAAGTACGCTCATGGAAGATAAGGGTTTGATTCCATGATTATTACGGTTGGACCAAAAACATATGTACTGTTAGGCCTCCAAAACAGTAAGAAAAATATGGATGATCTAGAATCTAAGTGATTGTCAACTGTCATTCTGCTTTTGATATTAGCCACGAGCCAGTGGCTAAGTACAGATGTATCCATGCAGTTTGCAGTTAGACAAACATAATGAAAAGCTGACTCTGGGGTAATTTAGACTTGAGTAGAGTTATGATACATACACTTTCCACTTAATTCTGTACATGATTTAACTCTGGAAGGCCTATGGACATGCTTCAAAGACAAGCAACTCAACAGCCATCTGCTCAAGTAGCATTTCTCACATAATTTCCTTTTCATATAACATATTTTCTGATCTTAGTTTTCACTCCACATTTAAAAAAGAATAATGTTACCCCTGTGTACATCTATATAACTACTTTACCCCACTATTGGCACTCTGCACTCCTAAAAACATAGAACTCAATTTATCAAATTAAGTCTTGGATCTGGTATTCTGTTATCATTCATTTAAAACTCTCAGTTCAAGAGATAGACTTACAACAGAGTACATGCTAGGTAAGCTCAGTGCTTGTTGCATGAGGAAGCAGTTACTATCCTGCCATGCAATAATATAGAGGCCTAAGGGCCAATATATCAAAATCAAAAGGGAAAGCCCTACATCTTGTCATCAGGAAATGCATTGAACAAGTCAGTTTGAATAATGATAGACTTACAAGAATGGCAAGCTATACCTATGTTACTTGTTTATTTGCATCATCCTTAGACATGTCAATATATAGGACCAATAGCAAGCAAAGACAAACTCAAAGCTGAAATAGGAAAAAGAAACCAGCCCAACTCCTGCTTAGAACCCCTAAAGGGCATCCATGATCCAACTCAAAGAACCCACCATCAAAGCGGAAAAAATAATAGGTTAATTATAGGAATTATGAATTAAAACATTACATGACAAAAGCTTGACAATATTTAGTCATCAAAATTCAAATAATGCAAGCAATGTGGTTATAACCAACTTATTATCACAGTCATGACCACATGAGGTATTCAGGAACAAATGATAAATTCAATAGGTCATCTTGCACTATGTCAAACATCCTAAAGTTCCATTTACTGATACAGGCCACTGACAGAAACCATGACCAACAACAACTTGTAATGTTGGTGCTGGGAAGGCACCTTATAAAAGAAAAGAAGAGGCAAAAACTGTCAAGAAGGAAACTAAGCGCAAGAACATAAGCACCATGCAGGAGCAAAATATGAAGCAAACGCTATCATTAAAACATGCATTAGAAAACAGATTGATCAAACAAGGTTCTGGAGTTGAAAGGCAAGATAAAATATTATATTAAGAATGAATACCTTTTAAGATTGCTACAGAAAGCACCTCAAATAGTAGTGATATTAACATGGAGAATGTGATGAAGACCTGCATTAGGAGTGGAGATATTTCAAAATAATATACAGGGTATAGAAAATAGTGTAATGCCCCTGAAAGAAAAACAAAATAAACTTAGCAGGTTGCTTGAGGCAATGATGGCATTGAAATAAATCACACAAATTGCAAACATTGATGATAGAGTAATTGCTATTTTTGAAATCTTATGACAAAATGATTGTGCTAGACTAATGACAATTTCTGCGAGGTAACAAATAGCATTGACAGTAGCAACATAAAAATGGTTCAGCAAAGGGCATCAATCTTAAATAAACATATTCTAATCTATTCATCAACCTTTGGTCAGGCCAAACTTGGTCCTGGAAATATATTAGAAGATTGCTCAAAAATTCTTGAATATAAACTCACAACTGACTTACCGAGTATTTATTGGAACCTATCTGTCTCTCAAAGACCCTAAAATAATATAGCAGAAACAGTCCAAACATCGACTCCGGGGTTGATGAAAAGGCAAATATGGACATAATCAACTTCCAAAGGCGAAGCTTTCCAAATATGTCCTGCCAGGGAGTGAGCAATATAGGGTAAGAGTATGTAGAAATTGTATGAGGTTCACCAGTCTTTTTTTCCTTTCATTTTTATTGACAACAACAGTCAGATAATTCTCTTTGTAAATATTCTTCCTCCAGGCATGTTCATCTCTAGCAAGATCTTGACAACAATTTACAAGGAAAACGGAGTCTACTAATGAAGCTCTGATTTATAGCAAATGAAAATTATGTCAGATCAATTGCATGACCTTAGTATCACAAATTCACAATTAGCGTGCCAGGTAATCTGGCTCTGCAACTTGAATAATGGTAGCAAAAAGTATCAGTGACCCAATTTAAAAGAAATCGAAGTAGAAATTAAAGTGCACGTTTAAGGATTAATAACAATATCCTCAAGCGTCAAACTTAATTTGCATATTGAAATACCCAACGGCCAGTTCGTTTTAATATTCTAACAAAGATTAAAACTATCGATTCAAACGTACAATTGCTTTGGCATCTATTAAGGAATTTCTTTTACCCCAGATAGTAAATCAGAGAAAACAAAAATAGATCAAACAAATTGGGAAGGGCACCTGATAAGACAATCCCAGTCTATTATAACGGCCTTGGATCCCGAAGAAGATAGTAAAAAGAGCTGATGCGATGATGAAAGTCCTTGTGACAGGAGCATTGGCTGTAACATACACAGACAACTAAGCATTTGATTATGAATCTAAGAGAAAAATATTTCCAATAAGTGCACCCTGATTATTATTGGGTTAAAAAAAAGAGACAGTACGCACTAAAACCAGATGGGCCGGCGTTCATCTTCTCAGTGAAGCAGAAAGCAATGGCCTTTGCCGCTTGATTGCCCGAGTCTATGTCTTGGTCTGTTTCCGACTCGGTTGTTTTTCTTGCACTGAACCCCCTTCTTCTTCTTCTCCGTTTTCTTTTCCCCGCTTCGTATATTTCACTTTCAGATTCGTATAGTATTTCATTAACGCAGATGTTTAATTACTCCTCAGCGTACCTGAGTTATTTTGTAATATAAAAAAGAAAAATTTCACCTCACTGTTGCAGGGAATCTTTTTAAATATAAAAAAGAAAAATTTCAACTCGCAGAAAGCCATACTTGATTTAAAAAAAAAAAAAAGTGTGCACACTGTGATTTAAGATAAAAATCTGCACGTGAAAAAATCTTTTTTTTTTTGGATAATTGCATGTCAAAAAATCTTTACTTTTATAAATTGCATTGAATTACTGTTCTTTTTACGTTATTTTTCCCACAAAGCCCCATAATTTATTTTAATCTTGTATTATCTTTCTTACTTCATTGTAGAGGTATCTGCCGATCTGACGACAAAAAACAAAAACAAAAGTAGGGCCAGGAAACATTGTGCAGAACTTTTTTCATGTTCTTTTAAACTATTCTAATTCTAATAGTTCTCTCTCTCTCAATTTTAATTCAGAAAATAAAATAGATTATCTCTCTTTCACTATAAATGTTTTACACATTTTATGTACTATTTTTTAAATTATCATTTTAATGTTTACTAAATATTTTAATTTTATTAGTTTTGATAATATATTTGGTACTTTAAGATATGAATGAAATACCGACAATTTTAAAAAATATATATACAGAGAACTCAGGTTAAGAGTTTATAATTGAATTTTGTTACACTTTCAATTTTACACCCTTTCTTTACTAAAATTTTATAATCTTGTTTGTTCATTTATTTAAAATTTATTAATTTCCCTTATTAGAATCATCTTCCTCCTCTTCTTCTTTCCTCCTAGATCAATTAGAGGATTAAATTTCATGTGTATCACAATAGTGTAAAATCTAGTTTTATTGTGCGGTGGTAAAGTGGAGCCATTCTTCTCGGCACTTCTAATTCTTAAAAGTTGAAGATTAATTAAAATAAATGGTTTCAAGCATCGTGCTAATCAATATATTAATATATATTGTTAAATATTAAAATACGTAAAAAGTTATGTGATTCATAAGTTATTAGCAACATTATTCACTTTAAATTTAAGTTTTATGCAAAGACATAGGATGCTTGGTTCTTTAGTCTCTTATATAATATACTCTAAGCCCTTGAATCATTATAGCAGTTAGGTGTGTTCAATTTGAATCCGTCTCGATTGCCCCGATATCGTCCTGATCATATTGGAACGGGTCTTATCCCGACTCAAAAATAATCGGGATGAGATTTTATGGGACGAGACAGGAAAGGGATCGGGAGGGGATGAGACACGAAATTACCACCGTGATGTCCCGTCCTGTCCTGAATATATATATATATATATATATTTTTTTTATTTTAAATATATTAATTATATTAATATAATTTATACTTCTATTAATTGTATCAATTATAATTTCAATACTTGCAATTCTTATTTAAAACTAAATTTTTTTTATATTGATAATTTTAATAACATGGACTAAACATAACAATATCTTTCTTATAATATATTAATTATATTAATATAATTTATTCTTATATCTATCTAGTTAATAACTTTTATTTATATCTTATTTCTTGTTTATTTTCAGAAGAGTAATTAGTTTAGTACATCTCCACTAAAGTAGAAGAATAATAATTTAATATTGTACTTGACTTACCTATTGTTGCTACTTTTATAGCTTAAAGATCACTTATATTTACTATTATAATGTGTAGTTATGAATAATGTAATTCAATAATTGACTTTAAATTGTTGTGATTTATGTACTTGTATTATTTTAATTTTAAACTCAATAAATTATATGATTTAAAACTTTAATAAACTTTATTATTCAGATCTTTCTTTAATATTATCCGATTTATTGGGATGGCGGGATGTCTTGATTTTGTCTCGGTCTCGTCCCAACTCTTAATGAGACGAGACAACTTTCGAGACAGAATAGGACACGGGATCAAAATTCAGTCCCAATCTTTTTTTTTTGAGACGAAAGACGAGGCAAAGGTGTCCCGGTCCCGTCCCATGAACACCCTTAATATTAGCAGTGCTCCTTCCATCCCTCATTTTTAAGTAATTAAACAATTTTGGCCTTGTCTTGAAAAAAAGAAAAGAGATATTAATTATGTGCTTTACTTGCCATCACTATTATATTAATTAACTTTATTAAGGGTAAAGTTAAAAAAATTATTGTAATTTGATACAATTTTAATTAAATAATAAATTTTTATTAGTATGTAAAATTCAGTTAAAAATATTTTATATATAGCGACAAATGAAGTAATAATTTTGGCCTATAAACTTGTGTTTAATAAATGAAACAAATCTTGACCAAAAAATAACATATGAAATAAATCTTATCTTATATATAATAAGGTGAGATGATTTGCTTTGTCCAATGAAATTTACAATATTAGTACTAACTCAAGTTAGTGTTAGTCGTGAATTTTCTTGTTAATTAGGCAAGTGATTGAAAATTTAAATTCTTTTTTTTTCCCCGTATGTAGTATCAGTTATAAGAGATCATTTCAATTTTTTTTTTTTTGGTCAATGAACCTCACACTAACTTACAGTCTTTTATTTTACTATCCATTTTTCTAAAATAAAAATCATGAATAAGATAGTAAAAGACCGTTCCTGTCAATAGGCACTTTAGAGCCAATGCGATCATGAATAAACATGTAATATAAAATCTACAAAAAAGTATATCTATAAAACATTCCCTTCAGACTTTATGCGATCCACAGTGCCTATAATTTATACCCTGTTGGCTTGATAGAATGAAATAAATGGAATGAATTGAAGAAATAAATATAAAAATATAATGGTCAATCATATTTATAAGGGTGAAAAATAATTTAGTTTATGAGATTATAAATCATGATTGATGAGATTTATAGTGAATATCATGATTCTTATATTTATAACACGTGATATTGAGTTTTACCATGCTTATTTGATAATGTAATTTATTTTTACTCTTATTTTTTTAAATTATTCAATTACTGTGATAACCAAATGGCTCTTTAATAATTTAGACCGTAAACAAATACTCCCTAAATCTTAAAGGCTAGATAACTAATTTACAGAGATTAAGAAAATTAATTATTTGTAAAATAAAGTGTGTCGATTTCTGTAAAATACTCTTTTTAATTGTTTGCACTGGAAACTCTTTCCATTAATAAAATCCCTTTTAATACGTACAATCAATAAGAATAATTTGAAGAAAGGGGAAATTTCATTAACCAAACTTATTTAAAGTCAACTCCCAAAATTTTTGAAACATCAATTCAATACTTGTACGTTTCATTTGGCCAAAATTGAAATCCAGTTTTTTAAGGAAATGACACGAAAAACATCAGTTGTTCTTTTTTTATGTCAACTACTTGATCATCCTTGGATTGCATGGATTGCATGGGATGTTATTTTTACAATTTATTTTAAATGTTAAATAACGATAATCAATACATATTAAGTAGTTATATGAGTAAAGTAATAAAAAGAAATAACTTCTTGATCAATAAATAAAATGTAATAACCCAAATAAAGAAAAAAAATAAGGGGATAACATGATTCTGGATAAATTTTAAGCATAAAAATAAAATGGATGTAGCAATTTGTTACGCAGAATAAAGATAGATAAAAATTTAAAAAAATTTAAAAGTACAAAACCTCAAGGAATAGGTAGCTACCATACTTAAGTTAGATCATTAAAAATCTCCGTATACATTACTCCTTTAATCCTATTTATATAATACTTTCAATATGTTTCACTGGAACAAACAAAAATTTTAAAATTCATTAATTCTGTCTAAAAATTTAATAATTTTTTAACTTTATCCCTATTAAATATACATATTTTAATAACATTTTTTTTCAACATTCAATGAAGGTCAAATGAAGATATTTGAGATAAAAATTTAATAAGATGATTTATAAATAAAAAAATCTTTTCTCTTTACTTTATAAATAAAATTAAAGGGAGTATGTCAAATAACATTTGTAGATTTACCATCTATACCAATAATTAACATCTTCAACTATTGCCTACTTCACACACAAGATACAACAACATATAGTTGACCTTCACACACAAGATATAACAATATATAGTTGGCCGTGTGTAAAAACAAGTATTGGTAAATATAATACAATGCTAAGTATACTTTGAACCTAGCTTTTGTTTATGGTTATAGCAAAAGGCAATAAAACATGAAAATGTCTTTTGGAAAGGGTAGATGGAAGTTAAGAGTCAAATTATACATCCTTTTGTATAAGATTTAAAAAATAAATCATTTTTAGATAATTTAGAGATTTTATAAAAAAGAGATTAATTTTGTAAGTATTTTATAAAAAGAAAAATATTTTATATTGGGTTAATATTATAAAAAAAGTTATTATTAATTAGTTATCTTTAATTTTTTTTTGGATATCTTCATTAATTTTTATTTTATAAAAATAATTTATGATTTAATTATTTAAAAAAATTTAATATCTTTGTATGTCCTGCATTTTTAATGACATTTTTCCAAATTTAAGTAATTTTTAAAAGTTTAAACAAACATGATAAAAACTTTTAAATTCTGTTATTTTTTTTAACGAAATGAAATTCATGTAACCATAAAAATAACAAATAATTCAAAGATATATTAGAGTGGGTTAAATTAGTGAATAAAATTTGTTTTTACATAAATTATAATTAAAAATAATTTTTTTAATTAATTTAGGGATTTATTCGAGTGAGCGGTAAGCTAGATAAATTTTGTTTTAATATAAATTTTAATTAAAAAACAAGTTTTTAGAATATTCTTGCAATATGAAAGATTCTTAACGGATTTAATAAATTAGACTAAATTGTATGTTTTTAAAATATAGGGGATGCATGTGTAATTAACCTAAACTAAAACGTAATTAGAGTGTTTTACTCAAAAAATATTAAAATTTAATATTTTTCAATCTTATTAAAATTTATTTTAGAAAAACATTGACCTATTTGATGGCTAAAGCTTAATTACTTGTTTATTCATTTCAATCAAAGTAATTTTTTTGGGCCAAGAGAATACTTCATTCAAAATGAAATCATCACGCATACAAAAGAGTTTGTAAAAATCAAAAGAGCAGAACTACAAAACAAAGCAAAGTAGCAAAAATCACTCCACACCCAATCTATTGCTCATATTGGAAGATATCTTCACATCCAGATTAGCCTCCATGATATCCATGGCCAAATCATTAGACAAAGTTAAGAAATTGATAGGGTTACTATCCACCCAATAAAGTACATATTCTTATAAGCATTAGCGGTTAGGGGATCAGCCAAATAATGAGATAGATACACAAATATTATAATCAAATAAACAATGAGATAAATCCCACAAATAAAAAATGCATTAAAAATTAAAAAATACAGAAAATGAAAAATAATATATTTATATACCAATAATTATTTGCAATTCAATTTAAGGAAATTTATTTCCCATCACTTTGACATAATTTAAAATCAATAATGCAATTACCATTGATTGACTATTTAAAAATTTTGCAAATTTCAATTAGCTGCATGATGAATGTATTTAAGTTCAAAATTAGAATTTAAATTTTAAAAAAATAATGTGTTTGCAATTAAATAATTATGTGTGATATTATTAATATACTCCCCCATTAAAAAATGTAAGATATTTTTTGAAGAGTTTAATGTTAAAAAATATGAGGTATTTTTAGTCTTTTGAGATATAATTATTACATTTTTTCTTAAAAATACCCCTATTGATGAATGACTTTATATTTATTGTAAGGTGTTTAATAGGGGTAAATATGAAAAGATAGTATTTGTTTAAAAGTATGTAACTACTTTATTGAAAGGTGAGATTCAGCTAAAAATGCTTTACAATTTTTAATGGAGAGAGTAATTGATTTCTAATAGCTTTTGTGCATGTTTGGATGTTGATTTAGAGTCAATTGTTTAGATCTAAGTCATGATTTTGGTTGGAAAAAAAACCCCAAAACCTCTACTTTACAGTCTTTAAAGAATAAAACCTATCTTTAACATGATTCAAAAGATATAAAACCCATGTATTTGAGTTTGGGTAGCATCATAGCATCATCTGTATGCTAAAAAAAAATTAAACAATATAAGGTTCATATATTAATATAAATAAAAACTATATTTATATAAAAGAACTTCTATAAGTACTATATAGAAACCAATAACCTAACATAAAAGACAAAAAAAAAATTCCTTAAATATTAAAACAACTAAATTTAACTATAACATTTTTTTAAAAAAAAAGGGACTCATCAAGTGATTAAAAAAATATCATCTTACTCTTCCAAATAATAAAATAATGGAACATCAAAAATTATTGATTGAGGAAGTCATTACCAGATTTAAAAGAGTGATCTTGATCAACTCATTGATGTCAAGAAGCATGAATAGAGACCACCCATCATCAAAGGATCAAGGAGCTACAACCATTGGAGAGCAATGTGAAGATAGAGAGAGAAACATTACCAAAGTAAATGATGAAATAGAAGTGGGAGAAAAATATATGAAGGTAGGGAGGGGGGATAGAACAATGGTAGCCATGTCATACTTTATCATTGCAATTAAATGCAATTTGATTTTAAAATTTGATTTCATTATGAAATTTCAAATTAGGGAGAGGTAGAGTTGAACTCATTTGATTAGCTGAAAAAAAAAAAGATAAAAAGAATGTGGATGCAAAGCTATTTTACCTCAACAATTAGCAGATTCTGCAATTTATTTACAAAATAAAATAAAGATTATTTTTTATATTTTCATGTTAATCATTAATTTTAAATTTTTAAATATGGATTCTATCTTATTAAAGTTTATGTAAAAAAAATCATGTGATTTAAAATCAGTGGACTTAATCTTTATGAGTTGATTATTTTTAGGTTATTGCAAAATGAAAAAAATCAATAAAATTTATTTGTGAGGATATTTGCATTATATTCATGCACAAAAATAATCATTAAATTTATTTAAATTTAAATAAGGGTCCAACTTTTAATATTTATTTTAAAAAAATATTGATACAATTTAAAGTCAATGAATACATGCATTATGGGTTGGCTATTTTTAGGACCTTGCAATTGAGGGAGAAATTAGTGGAAGGAGAAATCAATGATGTGCATGGGGCTTTAATATTTTTTAAGTAATTATTAGATATTATTAAAAAAAATAATGAGTTTTATACATCAGTAATTTATTTTCTATAGTTCAATTGATTTTATTCAAGTAGATTGGGATTATTTGTGTCATTTCCCTCTAAAACTTAATTTCAATTTAACATAAATGAGACCCATAAAAACTGAACTGATATTTTAGAATTTTAAATGTTTGACAGTAAATAAATTTGGTCAAAGGGTTTAATGAAATTTTCCCTTGAAGACAAAATATATAAATTGAAGAGATAAAGTGAATTGAGATTTTACATTTTATATTGAAACAAATTTTTTAACTAGCTCTTACATTTAAAAGATGAGTGGGTATTTTCCTTTGTTAGCACCAAAATCCTTTAACTCGAAAACTGATCAAATCTTGAACATCAATGAATTTTTCATGTTCTCTCAACAAGTGTCCGCAATGATGATGTTCCATTAATTATTAATTTAAGATAGAATTGCTTGTGTCCGAAAAGGCATTCATTACGAAAGAGATAAACGACTATGAGTAACTAACATATACACTAATCTGTTATGTCAGGTGACGGTACATAAACTGCATCACAATGTTTGCAAGCTATAAATCCTAACCCAGATAACTCTTTCAAAGCGAGAGCTAACAAAATTATGAAGTCTATGTATCAGTTATGATCGGAAAAACTTCATTGAACAATGTGCCCCACATTCGGGTAAATTTACAAAGTTATAAAGCATCAGTACGAGGCATGCTATCTATTCCACAGTTCTGATTGGCCAGAGGTTGTTCCATCTTGCGATCTCGTCCTCATTGTGTATCTTCCTGATTCCTCCATAAAAACCATCCACTTCGTTGCCTTCTTCTCTGTGATGCTTCCTGTTTATCACCGTTTGTCTCCATCGGGATCCAGCGTTGTACTGCTTGAACTCCAATATCACCGTATCTGTCACCCACACTACTCTTTTGTCAGGTAATCGCATCTTAAAAGACCGTTCAAGAATTGCAGCTTTGAATCTAAAGAGAGATATAAATGCATTTCAAATCTCTAGCCTATGTCCTTTATAGAGTCACATGCCCTGCAGAATGTGTATTAGATGGAAAGAGGAGGAGGAATTTGGATAATTATTATCAAGGGAAAGGATAGGCTTTTGGACTTTGGTTAATCAATTTAGTTCATTAAGATAACAAGTGCTGTATCCTGTATGCTGTATCAACAGTTCTAACCAGATAAAATTAATTTACATGCAATACTGTTCTAGACTTGACGGTGAAGTTCCATACATTAACCTTTTTTTAAATTCAACCTATGAACTCATTGCCCCAGAAGATAACAGCGTAAATCCAATTACACCCATGTCAGATCAACATAAGAAAGCTGATTTACTATGTTGTACAACAGATTACAGAACTTGGAAACCAAACAATTTTTTTTTTTAATTAAATGGTACAAGTGATCCTCTTACCGCTAAGGTGACAGCAGCAATGATTCCCATGCTCTGCACATGATTTCAAGTGACCAATAACGCCATACCACCAACCTGTAATGGCACATTTTTTTTTTTTTTTACAATATATGTATGTGTGTATGTGAGTAGTAGAAGCATATAATGGAATACATCTCTTTACCAAATTGCCGCTAGTATTCATTTTAAGTGACAAATCATAAGAATACTGTGGACCCATGGATGCAGAAAAGCTGGTCAAAAGAACAGCATCCCCACTTTATTACCAAAAAAAGCACAAAAGCAATGAAAGATACCATAAGGAAATTCTTTGTTTCTTCTCCACTGAATTTCAACGTGATCTCCAGGTCTCAAGTCAGCTAAACAGTCAGAGGTATAAAGAACATGAGGAGAAATGTCAATAGGTGGCATTCTCAGTCTTTCCCACGGTATATTTTCCTCAGCCCATCGGCCATGAGGGGAGTACCTACACAAAGCACCCCCATTTTAGGCTCAAGCACCAAGAATGAAGTTTATGCATGTTTCTCAAAGCTCTTAATCTCTCACCTTGCTTGAAAGGTGTCAGTTCCAGAGTCATAGCAAAGTTGGGCGTCATAACATGAGAGCATGAACCCAGCATGACCATTCTGAAATGATAGATTATGTAATACAACCACCCCAGTGAGTAACAATTAAGTAGTATCCACAAAGCAGGATTGTATCCGTGAAACTTCATGCATAAATAAAACTTGATGCAACCTTGTGAAAGTATGATGAAGATTTTGTGCCGCCAATTACCTCACGGTTATAGACTTGAGCCGGGAACCAAAACTTGCCACTTGTGAGAGAAATATACAAGGCCATGGCAGAATCCCTCCTCCTTTCCAGGCCACCATTTTGAGATTTCGGTTTAATCCATGAAAAGGAACCAAATAGATTGCGTTGGTGCAAGATTCTGTGTGTGTTTATGGAAGCTATGTGGCTTAGCCATTGTCGATAAGCAGAATCACCAATTATTTTACCCCATTTCTTCTTCATGAGTCTCTTCCACAAATAGTCACTCTGACATCTATCCCTGAGAGATTTGCACACCGCTGACACACTACATAACTCAGCCGGTGAAAGGCGCTCAAGGATACTCTCCAGTGGCAGTTCAGGCAAATCCAAGAGCGAAATCTTGCCTGCCTCACCTTCATCATCCAACTTCGACGCTGAAATCTTCTTCTTCAACGGCATAGTTGGAGTTAAAGGGACCTTATAGAGACTGAAGCCGCTACCGCATTTTTTAATCCCAAAAATTGATGAACTCGATAGGTTCAACCAAAATCCAAGAGAGAGAGGCTTACTGGTAAAGGACTTGGAAAGGATGAGGAAGGAGAGAAAGGATATTAGGAAGTAAAACATTGTATTGTAAGAAGAGAATAATCAAAGCTGGGTTTCAAGATATGACAATGCAACAGCAGTGAAAATCGGAACAACAAAAGGAATTAAGATCCACCTGCGAAAGACGAAATTGCTGCTTAATGGCTTTATAAAATGATTTCTGAGAAGTAAGAAGAAGTTTTGTATGGTCTGCAGGCCACAAGCTTTGAAAGCTGGTCGTTAGAAGCAATTCCACATGAGCAGAGAACAAACATCAAGAACGCTTCTTGGTTGCCATTGGCATCTCCATACAGTGAATTCCCCAACAAAATGAGAGATCAGTTGGATGCAGCTGTCACTAGATTTTCACTGGGGAGAGGTTTTCAGAGGCAGAAACACAAGCACTGTTTGGTAAGATCACACCCGAAAAGAAAAAAAGACACCGCAAGAATCAAAACCAAAACGCCCGAAAAGAGGTGGATTTGAGTTGGATACCAATTTCAGCGTCTTAAACTCTTAATACAGCACAACACACTCGGATCAAAACAAACAACAAAAAAACTCCGCACGCATAGAGAGAGGCAGAGATTGATTTAAATTGAAGATGACGATGAGAAATAGACCAAGCGGGTCCCCTGAATTCATTGAAAGTCTAATCCACTCACAGCTCGCCTTGTGTGAAACAGGGGCATCCGAAGAAAGGGACTGAAATCCAATTGATGGGTTCTGAGAGGGTTTTAAAGGAAGAAGATTTCATTTAGGTGAGTGTCAACGTGACTTGTCATAATGCCATAAAAGTCTTGCTCTTCCCTGCTCTGTTGCCTAACTCCCACCAAACTCCAACAGTCATGGACCCAGATCATCAACGTTGCAAGAATCAATTGTGACCCTTGAAGTGAGTGATACCAACCCATAAACATTTATTGCTCTGGTCGCGTTAATGCCACGCCACGCACCCCATATTTCCGCTCTTTTCCTTTGTCTATCGCATAATGATGACTCCAATGGCCTTCCATTTCGTTTTTTTACTGCATTAAGCATTCGCAGCTCCCACGTCGCTTTCGTTCTTTAACTGTACTTAATTCCCTTGTAGAGAAATGACAGTGACTTGTTTCTCTAGTATTTCAGTCATTATTACCAGTGAGTAGCATTGGAATATTAATGCCTAAAATTAACTCAGTCTATGAAAATGGCAAAGCATGAAAGACGCTTCAAGTTGAAGCTTTCCTCATATGCAATGTTTTGAAACCTGCATCAGTATCATACTAGAAAGCAATGGGTTGTAATTTTTGTTGCTCAACCGAGGGTCGAATCAATAACGTAAAAATTAAATAAAAATAATATTTATATATATAAATATAAAAATAAAATATTAATTTATCATTGATGCTTGAAATCTTAATGCCAAACACTAGACACCTGAATTGTTGGAGTTGGAGGCAGAAGTATGTCAGCACAAGCTCACAATCTTAAAACAAAATGCTAGAGCTAAAAGTATACTGTTATGTCATGACTCATAAGTTTACAATTTTGATGTCTGAAGTTAGATTGCTAGAGTAGAGATCAAAAATTGAGTCTAAACCATGAAGGAAAGATCAAAAGTTAAGAAAGAAAAGACAGAAGAAAGTTATCCTCTATTTGGTTGGGAAAAAATTATGAGAGAAAAGAAAATTAAAAGAGAAAATAGGAGAGAAAACATATTTTTTCTCGTTTAATTGAGAAGAAAAAATTGAAAAGAAGAAAAAGTTGAGAAGAAAATAAAAAGTGAATCTCACCACCTTTTCCTCTCATACTTTCTCTCTACATGTGGAGAGATTTTGAGAAGAAAATCCTTATTCTAATATTATCCTCCCTTTTTCTTGATCTTCTTGGTTCTAAACTTTCTTCGTAACACTGTTTTAAACTAGCAACATCACACACATATTCATCTCCACTTTCATGACTATCATTTTCTCCATTTTTGTTTTAAAAAATAAGCATAGTAACGTTAATTTGATTTCTTGCGGGCTATTATATTTTATTTTAATTTTTTATCTGTTTTGATTTTTAAATAAAAATATATCTTGCAAATTATTTGATATTAAAATATTGAGATGGTCTTATTTTTTCCTTGAATTTATTTTTAGATAATAACCTATTTTAATATAAGGGTATTGTTGACATTATATCGTGTGTTTATTTTCTTTCCTCCCTATTTTCTCTTGTTCATTCAAATAAAAGGGGTGATAATATGATCTCTTTAATTTTCTCTTCTCATCATTTTCTTCCTCTCAACTTTTCTTCCTATCCAAATAGAGCATTAAAGATTAGAGAAGAGAAATTAAAAATATAAGGGATTTAGATTTTTTTTTTTAGTTTTGAATCGGGTTGACTCACTTCTCTATCCAAGTCAAATCCAATTCTGATCTAAATGTAAAAGTGGTCCAAATAGTTGAGCCAAACCATTTTTTTTGTGTGATCGATGGTCAAAGTGCCCAGTCCGATCCCAATTTCAAAATGCTATTGATATGATAAAAAAGCATTAATCTCGCCAAGGATATAGAGTTTGCTGCTCACATATATCCTTAAGTTGTTCATATAATTCACGGTTGTTCGCTTTATCCACATCATGGGCTAGCTTCTTTTCCAATGTATTAAATATTCATAGCCGAGAGAGGTGAGCCGTGTGAGATGTGTTCTCAGTAAAAATAGGTTTGAAGAAGGCATTGATTGGTGAGTTTATCCAATGAGTCATTCAATTTTTTATTAGCATTAGTTTTTGGAATTGAGCTGAGTAGCTGGCTTCTTGTTGAACGGCTATAGGCCTCAGCCAAGTGCGGGTCCTCGAGCTTTCACCAGGGCAGCTATTTTAATGCATGCTAGTGTGATTTGTTCACATTATGACGGAAGGACCAAATAATTGGGAGAAAACAGAGTGGGTCAGGTGGGAAAGCCAACCTCATTATGGTGCTCCGTATCTCAAAAGTTATTCATATCACAAAGTGAGAAGAGAGCTTCAAGTAACATTATCTTCGCACAACTTTTTTACCCAGAAAATGGATTGAAGGCGGCAATATTTTGTCATGAGTTGAGCCTGTTATATATATATATATATATATATATTGCTATGCATCGTCACTTTCTTTTTGAATTTCATAACAAGAAACTCTAAATAATCTTTACACAACAAAACGCTTTTTAACGCTAAAGAATCTTTTACTCCAACAAAAATAGTCATTACCAAGAGATAGAATCCAGAGGAAAGGTCCTTAGACTTTAAGTCTTACATTTTTTGTTTTATTTCCAATCCTTTTCTTAATGAGATAAGTTGTGGCATCAATTAAGTAAAAAAATATCCAACTGCTGAGCTAATCAATGTAAGAAAGAAGGGCCGTCCACTCCGACAAACAGGCAATGAAGTACAGGTGGCTGCTAGCTAATATTATTCAGAAGACCCCACAGTGAATAAAGTATATAGAATAACTAAAGTGGGTTGTCCAGTAACGTGCCGATGATGAACTAAATGATTTGATAATAAAACCTCTGCCAATGACACTGAGCTAAAATGTTAATGACGAACACTATAGTTGGTGCTAATGGATTCCTAGACAGACCGGTGATCGGCTTTTATGCACTTTAGTAAATCATTTATATAATGAAAGCTCCCAGCATGTGTGGGTATGGAGCGAGCACTAATATAATTTCTGTGCTTAGGTAACTAAAGCACTTGATAATGGAGCATGTCGAAGAGCATACTTTTGCAGTATGGTTGGAAAGGAAGCCAGCGTGTTGTTGGAATTGGGACAGCAATATAATATGTGGATGCCTCAACAAGAATGGGCAAATGAGAGGAGAGAAAAATTAGGCAAAGACGAAATACAAGGAACAACATGTCATCTCAACTTTAACACCCTAAATTTGGTTTTTTTTCTTTATTATAATTAATCATTAAATTCAACTTTATTCAAAGTCAAATTTTTCATGTCAAATTAAATTTACTGGCACTTGAACCTCTTAACAGTATTTAGCAAGAGACAGATTCAATAAGAGA
Organism: Prosopis cineraria; assembly: GCF_029017545.1. NCBI lineage: Eukaryota > Viridiplantae > Streptophyta > Magnoliopsida > Fabales > Fabaceae > Prosopis > Prosopis cineraria. The sequence continues at coordinate 50,732 of NW_026555477.1, forward strand.
TTATGAAAATATATCAAGACATTCATCTACAAGTTACAACTTATCTTGTTATCATTTTTCGATATATGGCAAAAAAAAAAAAAAAGTAAACCTCTCTTAATATAATTGCTATACATGAGAACTAATCACTCGTTTAGATGGTAACAGCCTTTTTTATGCCAAATGTAAAAGCATCTTTACTTTTTGCATTATGTTGCATTATTATTTTTTTAATCTCTAATCTTGCATTTAATGCTTCGGTAGTCACGCCTTGTCGTGAGATTGTGTGCAGGTGAAAGAGTGAGTCGGAGCCGTGAAGAGGAAAGAAGTCAAGAACTCAAGAAAAGTAGTACTCCCCTTGTCCAATTTATGAAACAGAAAAAAAAATTATTTATAAAACACTTGTTATTTTACAAGGCTTTTCTTTACGTTGTTATCTTTATTAAATATTTTAAATAAAAATATTAATAATAATATTTAAAAATATTTATTAAAAATAAAGATAAAAATTTAATAAATTTTAAGACATATTTCATGAGATTTAAATTTTTTTAATTTTGATAAAATATGTTAAAAATAATTTATAAATAGAATTAAAAAAATATTTATCAAGTGCCATTGCGCGCATGTCATGGGCTTTGCTATAATTTTATTAAATTTAGGTTTTATTGTTTAAAAGAAACTTTGGGTTTTATACTTTTATTTAATTTCTTTTTAATTCAAATTTAGTATAAGTCTCGTAATTTTTTTAGTGATCACAAGAGGTTTTTTTCATTTTGAATATTTTTAATTTAAATTTTTAATATTTTCATTTCTTAAATAGATCAAATTACATATATATATATATATATATTATGAAACAAATATGATTTTTATTCAATTTGCATTCAAACATGCATTTAAAATATATTATTTAAGGAATTTTTAATTTTTTAAATTATGTTTAAAAAAATTTTAAACATAAATCATATTATAATAATTAGTTTTTATTCAACTTCCAATTTGCAAGCTAATTTATAAAAATTCAAGTTCTCCAAACACTAATTCATTAGGGTTAGGTGTACTGCTCTTTTGCTTGTGCAATTAATTTGGGGAGAACGACAGTTAAATTTGAAATGAATGAATTAATGATAGTTAGGTGTTCAACCAAATTTTTTATAAAATAAATTATAAATATTAATTTAAATAGTTATAAATAAAACTTTTGTTACAATATAAGATTTACATTAAATATTTAAATATTTTTTTAAATTAAAATTTTTAAATTTATAATAATTTAAATTAATATTTTTAACTTATTTTTCAAAAAAATTATCAAAAATTTACTAACTATCATTAATTATTTTTTTGGATCTAGCAGTCAATTCTCTCGTTAATTTGCCAAGGGATGGGTGACATGGATATGGATGTGACTGTGTAGGGTAGGTTCTGTGGACTTGTTGAACAAAGTCAGGGCACGCAAGCAATTGATTAGACGATGGCGTTAGTTGGAAGGACATAACGCATTTAAAACCTCAAGCAAACAGTTCATGTATAAAAGCATGCTGTTGGTTAGGAGTGTTTATTAAAAGAGACTGGATCAGGACAGTATTATCTCAATATTTTATCTTGAGAAATGAATGAGATTGAATTTTAGTTCAGTATCTAATCCCATTTTATCTTACTTGAAATTATGATAGAATTGGAATGTCCTTGTAAACTTGGATTAAATTATAAATTTAAACATCTAAAAAGATCAAGTTGAAGATAAATTCAAAATTCATTATCTATGTCATAGATGTAACAAAATATTTAGACAGAAAATCATGTGGGCATGCCCAGAAATAGACTATTTTTCCTCACAACTTCACGCTGCAACGATCTTTTATCAGTGAATCATTTCGAGATCTATAAGGGCTAATTTCACTTCCTTCTTCCTCTTATCCCCTCGAATTCCAAAACAATGCCACAGGCCTCATTCCCATTAATATATGATGAAAAATGGCAACAATACTCCTCCCATCCCATCCCTCCATGACGGAACAAAGGGATAAGGAAGGAAGATAATGGAATGCCTGAATTTGATTTTGAGTTTGTAAGTGTGACTTGTGAGCTTGGGATGGTTAGGTTAAAATCAAAAATGAAAAAAAAAAAAAAAACATGTGCATATTATATCCAGGATGAGGCGGTACATCTCAAGAGTGATTCTAAATTCTGTTCTGTCCTACAAAAACTCGTTCCATTTGTTTTCGAGCCAGGGAAGACCCATCCTAAAACTACCTCTTATTTTTATTTTTTTTAAATAAGAAATTACATATTTCTAAATGCATAAATTCAACTCGTCAAATATAAATTCACAACGTAACATACTGCACATAGATTAACCTCAGGACTCCAATGTTTAGTTGTTAGCATCTTGAACTAAAATCTGTATTAGAGTTTTGACATTTGAGGAAATTTTTTTTTCCTTGAGTAAAACTAAATATCATTTACAATATGAGAAAACAAGAAACTAACAACAAACTACAAGAGTTTGGTAAAAAAGAAAAAAAAACAAACTACAAGAGAGCCAAAATCATTCATCATACACCCTCTTAGCAAGTTAAGGTGGTGGGTGATATACCTGAGGAAGTTTAATATCAACCTATGCATGTTGAGGTCAATGAGGATTAGAAATAGAAAAAGGTAATACAAATTATAAAAATAGTAACTTATCTTATTAATTTAAATATGAGATATATTTTTATAAAGAAAAAAGATTTATCAAAATCTGTTTGAGAATAAAATAAAGATCAATAAAAAATAAAATAATTATAACTACCTTAGTTATGATAATATAAAATAACAAATTATCAAAAATTTAATATCGTCCTATGTTAAGGGAAGAATCTCGTTGTTCCACCTGGCTATCACGTCTTGGATCCAAAGCTTTCTGATTCGTCCATAATTAAAACCCATCTCGTTCGTTGCCTTGGTCCTTATCGCAAACCATTCTGCTCACTGCTCGCCCCTTCTCCACTGCGACTGAATCGGAAGCTCAATCAACCCGCCACTGCTAGTTTTCCCTCACACACACACACACGTATCATTGCCATCATATACACAGCTTTGGTATACATCATCTCTATATACATTACAAATTGCCGCCAATGGAGTCTTTCAATTCTTGACGATCAAATACGTCTAATTGATCCACATATGCAATACTCCCTTCAGTTATATTTCTAAGGTAGTGAAAAAAGGATTTCTTTTTGTCCTTAAATTTTCATAACAAAGATTTCCTTTAATCTTTCATTAAATATTATTAATGAAAAAAATAGGTTGTTAAACTATATATATGTTGAAGGTAAATTTAAAAATTTATTAAATTTTTAGATAAGTATTTAATGAGTTTTAAAGTTTTTTAAAATTTTGATTAAACATTTTAAAAGTAATTTATAAATAAGATTGGAGAAAATAGTTATAATTGTATATACACGTTTGCAATTTCACGGAACACATGGAAGTTGCTTTCCCACGTTAATGAGAACCAACGAGTTTTCTCGCCATCTTTGTCGCGGCAATGGCAGCTGCTTCCACGCCCATCACACGTGTCCGGGTGACTAATTAAAGCATACCACCAATCTAAATCCACTACACACCCAAGTAATCATTCTGTTGTATTATGAATATGTAACATGCATGCACGAACAAGCTGATTGATCAGCTGCAAATATGTAATTTTAAAAATTTGTACAATGCCTCCCGAAGTATATGTTCAACCAACCAACAAGGTCATAGAAAAAATTGAAGGGACCGTGGTTTTTTTAAAATTCGAATATGCGCGTAAATGTAGAAAACATTTTTAAATAATTAGGATTAATTGAAATTGAAATACAATATAATTTTGAGCACCAATAAACTCCTACCATTTATATTTAATACTCAGTTGTATTTCGAATAGTATTATTTTTGAGAAATACCAAAATAGCATTTGTAACTACTTGTCCATTATATTGAATCTCAACATGATCAGTAGGACTCAAGTCATGAATTAATGGAATCGGTGGCATAAAGAGCAGAATGGAGAAACATGAACCGCTAGGCATCCCATCCAAATATTGTCTCCCATTTTCCCCGACCTGTGAAGTGGGTACCTGCCATCCAGATCGGCGTGATCTTCAGATAAATGCAGTCATTTTCCAAAGTTAATGGTTCGTATATATTACTTGTACTGTTGTATGATGATCTTGTCACTGTTTTTTAGGGTCTAATTGTTAGTATCGTTTGGGGCAATGACGAAGATGTCAAAACATGATGAGGGATGGATCCATATTCGGCACTGAGCAAGAGATGCTCACCACCCACAAAAAATCCGGGCCATCCAGCAGATTTATCGTGGATGGCTCAGATTTTTTTTAATTTTATTAAAATAAAAAATTATAAATTTTTTGACAAATATGTTCATCATTTGGACAGTACTAATTAATTTAAGTGGTCAAATTTAATATTATAATTTTTATAAATTAATTATTTAGATGTACTCTGGATAATATAGATTCAATATTAATTTTTTAATAAATTTTTCATTTTAATAAATATAAAATTAAACTAAAAATAAAAATTTTAAATTTAGAACTTGTAGATAAAAATTTAATGTTGAATATGAACTATATATCCAGAATATATATAAATAGTCAATTTATAAATATTATAATATTAAATTAGACCAATATTATATAAATTGATGATGAACATATTTATCAAAATAATTTATAAATTTTTAATTAATAAAATTAAAATTAAAAATTTTTGCACCTTTATAATTATATTTTCAGCTGAATTGATTTGACGAAATTTTAGTTTAAAATGGCAGGAAATTATACTTTTGGTTTTCATAATCTATTGATCTGATTTTAATGCGATTTTTTAACTCAAATTCATTAATCAAAAAGTATAATTATAAAATATAAATAATTCTTAACTTAATTTATCATTTTGTTAAGTATTGTGTTAATTATAACTTAATTTAAATAATGATAGTTTTTGTTAGTTGAGGAAATGTTTAATTTAATTTGTTGATAAGAGCTGGTGGTGATTGCGGCAGTCAGCTTCCGCCACCTGTAAAATGTGAAATTTTATTTTACAAAAATAATAATAAAATTCTTTTAAACTATGCAAATAATATTTTAATCTCTTAAAATGTTATAATTCTTTAAAATTTTTATTAAAAAATTAATATAAATAATTAATTATCCTTAATTCAAATATCAATTATAATTTATAATTTTTTATTTTAAGATTCACAATTTTTAAAAAATTATAAGAATTTAATAAAAAATTTTAAATTTATATTTAAAATTTTAATATTTCTCATGTGTTGTAAATATCAATTATCATTCACAAGTTTTATTTTAAGATTTATAATTTTTTTAAATCATAGTAATTCAATACTAATTCACAAGTTTGAATTAAGTATAATTTAATTATTTATATTAATTTTTTAATGATAAAAAAATTATTGAGATTTTAAGAGAATTATAATATTTGGAAGGCTCAAATATTATTTATATAATTTAAAAAAATTATTATTATTATTATCATTATTATTTTTGTTTTCCCCAAATCATCCCGACGTGAATATCAATGTAATCATTGCTCTACGGTCTCGCAAACATCGAACTGGTTTCTATATTCAACTCCTTATTATGGCTGAAAAGGACAACAGCTATCTTGACGTGCGGGCTAAGTTGAGAAAAACATACCTAAAATAATAAGAGAATATCTTTGGTTTTGAATTATAATCATACTCACTTCATTAAAAAAATATAAAATATTTTAATAAATAAATTATTAAAAATATATAAAATATCTTAAATTTTAATATATAATTAATAATATTTTTTAAATATATTTTATTAAATGTTATATTTAATAAAATTTTTTAATTAAATATTTCATTAAATAAGAATAAATATAAAATATATATAATTTTAAAAATAATTAATTAATTTATTAGAGTTTAATTGAAAATGACTTATAATATTCAACAAAAGGAATAATTCTTTTGCCCTCATTTAAGGCAATTGAAAAAAGCTAGTAATGTAATCAATGCACCTTTCTCATTTTATCCTTCATTTAATTATCATTATTTAATCAAGGTGCAAGGGGATTAACTCTACTTAATGACTTTATTAAGTGCAAGGGGATTAACTCTGATGGATAGTTAAATTGCTATGACTTACTATTAAGATGTACTCATCAGATCCTAAAATAACTCCAATTAATAAAATACTCTTTCTGTTTTTAAATATAAAAAAAAACTCATGTATCCCTTTGTCTCTATTTATAAATAAAATTATAAATTTTAAAAGAATTTATTATATTTTTTTTAAATTGTCTCTCATAAAGTCAATGTTTATCTTCATTAGATAAATTATTTTATTAATTATGGGAATAATTTAGTTCAAATTTTTTAATTTCAGATATAAGTACTATATTTAACCAACCTTATCACATTTTCTCTGAAATATCATTGATATTCACGGGCTCTTTGTCACGGATGATATCTCCGTGACCGTGTAAAGACCAAGATAATGAAGGATCCGCTGGTTAGCCTCGCACAATATGGGTAAAGGGGACGACATTGGCATTGGGGGTGTTCTGCCTCAGTCTTCGGACTGAGTGCACAACTGGTCGGGGGCTAGTGCCGCCTCCCTGATGAGCCCATGGCAGGGCGAAACCAGTGTGATTCGTATGTGGTAAGGCTTGTCCTGAGAATTATGGGGTCCTCCAGGACGCCGCACGGGCGCCGTGTGCTGCGCCAGACTCTCAGCCCGTGACATCTTGCAACCTTGAGGGAGTGAATAGAAGATGTTTATTAGTTTATTATTTACTTGAGAACAATTTACTTGACTTGTTTATGATTTAAAACGAAACTATTTAACATGACCAGTCAAATCCAAAGTGTGACGAACATGCATGAAATGGAATGCTAGCTTATTTAACATAGCCAAACATGTGTGTGTGATATTATTCACTGAAATTAGGTACAACTGCATGCATACCGCTTCAAGCAAGGGGTCCCCAAATCAAATACCCAATTGATGTAGGAGAAATATTATTAGGTACGTGTGGGGTATTGTGTGCTTGTATATGGACCCCCCCTTCCCCATAGGAAAAGATTAGCTAAGGTAGTTTAAAAAAAAAAAGAAAAAAAGAGGATACAGCTGCATACAACTTCCTTTCTTCTCGCAAAATAGGCCATATGAACAAAGAATTACACTCAAATGAACCAAGCTAACATTTGGTTGAAATAGTGGAATTTTGTTGGTAATAGCAATGAAAGTCATGGTTGAAGTTGTGTACAAAATGCTATATTTAAAAGTTACTCCGCTGCATAAGTTCAATGTGACATCTTCCAAAGATTCGACAAACCCTTTCACTGGAAATAGGGAGAAAAACAATAACAAAAATATTCAAATGAAAAGAAAAAATTAGGAGAACATGAGAGAGGAAGAAAGCTTGAAAGCATGTGGTGGTAGTGTGCAAAGCCTTAATGAAATTTTTTTTTATTGTTTACAGGTATTTTTTTATTAGAGACGATATTAAATGTGAGCATTTTTTTAAGTGAGGATTCAAATCTTAATTCACTACATTATAAGGGATTGACTCATTTTGCTAAACCTTACCCTGTAGTAAAACCTTAAAAAGAAATTAAGAGGATGCTTCTAAAAGTTGGGTAGCACATGATGATTAATGGAGGATTAATCAAAAAGTAAGACAAAGGCATGCACCAATGTTTAAAAATGGAAGCCTTTTGATCACACAACTCCTGAAAAAATAAAGATTTTCTTGTAAGAAATTTAAAATTAAATTATTTTGTATTTTTTAAATATGAAAACAGCAAAAAAGTATCCATTAATTAATCTTAACAAAGTAAGTAGACATGGTTTTGCTATTGTACTAGCGAAACCTCTCCTCCTCTTGGCCTATTAATTGACCCAATTTTCACCATAGTATTTATGTACTAGGAGATCCTTTCATTTAAGTGTCAATGCATGGACTTATTTTAATTTTTTTTGACACATTCACACACAAAACTACAATAAATTTAACTAATTAATAGTGATTGATCTAAGCAAGATGACACACTTGTCTCTTTGATTGACTCTTTGTGTTTGATATCTCTGATGAAAACCAGAACATGCATGGACAAAGAGAAATAAAATAGTAAGTGAGTAAAGAAGCAAAAATCATATCTATTTAGGAAAAAAGAACAATGGAGAAAAAAACATTACCTCAGGGGATCGGGAACATTGCTACAACTGGGGGCATAGATAAAACGAAGTTAAGCACCTATCAATAGAGTATAACAAAGAATTATATGCAATCAAATCTTGTATGATATGTACTAAATACTAATACAACAAGTACACAAAAAAAAAAAAATTGATAAGTTGTATGTACGTGATGTTGAGGAAAGAGCCTTTTCCACATGTCGATCTGTTGTTGGCTATGATTCTTCTTGATTCCTCCATATAAGCGACCTATTCCATCATCATGCTCCCAGTTGTTGTTTTTTCTGAGCACTAGGCGTCTCATTTGAGATCCTAAAGAGTATTGCTTAAACTCTACCACCACCATGTCTGTCACATGTACACTAAACAGTTAATATATACACAGAAAAACAATCTAGGACAGACTATAGTCTCACCACTCTGGTCACACCGACAATGATTCTCATTCTCATCACATGTTTCCATGTGTCCTATAGTAGCATACTACCAATCTGTATATCATTAAGAATTAGCATCAAAACTCTGATATCTGATGTCACGCATATCATGGATATTGAATCAAGAATATATTGGCGGACCCTTTTCATTTTTATGCCTTTTTCCAGTTCAATATTATCTAACATGGAACCTAGTTCTCATAATAACTCACATTTGACACCAGCAAAACAATTACAAGTTTCTAATCAACTTTTTATTTAATAAACATTAAGTAGTTCAAAGGAGCGTACCATAAGATGTTTGTCTAGCTGTTCTAAATTGAATTTCAATGTGGTCCCCAGGTGTCAAATTATTAAGATCAGAGATGTGAAGAGCATTTGGAGGAGTTTCAACCGGTGCGGCTCTCACCTTCTCCCACCCTATGTTTTTCCCATTAACTGCCAACCCCATGTTGTTTCTGTATCCAAATTTAATATTCACTATTTATCTTAAAGACCAAATCATGAAATTAATAATTCTCAAACATTAAAAACATATAAAGAGCAATTCTTGTATATGGATCATGGAGTTTGGCGGAGAAAGCGGTTGCCATTCCTTACCGTGCTTGAAAGGAATCTGCTTCAGAGTCGTAACTAAGTAAGCCATGGTAGACAGATAGCAATCCACGGCCCTGCAACGCTTTTACATCAAATATAGAAGCGTGCGCAGGTTTCTTAATTTTTTAAAAAAAAATTTGAGAGTTTCTAAGAAAGAACGCAGTCCTACCCTGTAAATTTGGGCTAGGAACCAGAACTTGCCACTCTCTAGTGAAAAATATAGAGTTTTCATGAAATAATTTGATAATGAACCTCTAAGCTTTTAGAGTCTTCCAAATATGAACCCAGAGAAAGAAATGGCCAATCACCACTAAAAGTTCCCACCGATCCATTCTGATCAATCCGTAACGAGCTATCTTGTTTTTGCTGAAGTTATATGCCATTGCCACTCCTCATAAACCACCTCTCCTAACAGTAGACCCTATTTTCATTGGATGTGTTGTTTCCAGAGATCATCATCTGAGCATCTCTTCCTCAGGATCACACATACTTCTGATGTTATACACAATTTTGATGGTGATGAAGTGTTTTAAAATGCAGTCTAAGCTTGACTCTGGAAAATCCAGAAGGCAAACATTGCTTGCCTTTTCATTCTTCATGAGATGCAACTTCTCTCAAAGCGAGTTTCTAAGAGACTATAGCGTGTAAAGAGGAAAACGAACGTAACAGGGAATTGAATCACAACCCGTGCATTCTTTCAAAGCTTTTAACGAATAGAGAATGTACCTTAAATTTTTTGTCTTAACTTAATTTAGAATTCACAACTGCTAACGCATTCAATTATGAAGTGTAATCATCAAGTTTTATGAAATATAAAATATTAGGAGTCCCAATCCTCTCAGGGTATAAATGAACGTTGCAGTTCATGTTAGACTATTCTTTTAACTTTTTCTTGCAATAGCTATATTCGCTTATACAACTTTTTCGTGTTCATTTTTTAATAATTTCTCTCTATATTTTAACGTGGCTTAATTGTTAGAAGGATAATTACAGACTCTAAGAAATTTTTAAATTATTACTTCCGTAGCCGTATACGACTAAATGGCATGGAATAAAATATCTAGCTAATTAATAATAAAAATTAACATATAAAAAATTGAAAATTCATATTTTAGCGTGAGCTGGAGAACGTTACAAGGTTGAGTTTGGCAAATCCGGCAGACAAATCCTGCATCAGCTTTCCCCCATCCTCATGTCTCACTCTACAACGTACGCTACCAGCAATGACATGGTATTATACTATTGTATGATTTATGATATTGTCACTGTTTCTTTTTTAGCCCCAGTGGTCACTTTTTTAATTGTTTTCATTTGGAACAATCATGGCAAGGTTGTCAAAATATGACAAGGGACGTCCTTTTTTCCTTCGATCGTTTTATTTTTTCAACGAAATTGATTCCACTATACATTGATGACATTTTTTAGTATAAGTAAATTTTAATCAACTCATGCAATTTAAGAAAGTTGATTAATTTTAATAATTATATCTGAAATAAAAAAACTTGGACTAAAATGTTACTGTGATTAATCTTTCATTTTTTCCTAATTTAATAATAATACCTCTGTCTAAATTATAAGATATTTTTAGATAAAATTGCACATACTGATAGAGCTCATTAATTATATTTTATAACCTTATTTTTTTCAAAATAAAAATATAAACTTTTTAAAATATTCTTCATTTAATGCTTTATTTATGAAAGAATATTAAAAAAAACTAATGAAAAGGATAATATTAGAAAAGCATAATCAATAAAACTTAAAATTTTGTCAAAGCATTTGTCAAATTTTTTTAAAAAATATTTTATAATTTGAGACAGAGGGAACACTATCATTTAGTCAAAGACAATTAGGAAAGATGTTATAAATGCTGTTAAAATTGTAGTTTTGTTTATTAAAATAACACGAAACCATTGGTAAAAAAAAACCAAATGAAAATTTGTTTATATTTAAAAATAGATGGAATATATTAGTTTTTTTAAATAAGCAGAAAAAAGAAATGAGGGACCTTCTTTTCAACTTTGACTCTCTCACTGCAATCATTGCTTTTTTCTTTTCATGTTACTTGAAAAGTAGTTGCTCCTACTTTAGCCACTTAAATTTTGGATTTTTTTTATTTCTCATCAAATAAATGGTATCTTTTTCTAAAATTTTAACTATATTCTTAATGTTGGATAATCTTATTGTTTCGATCCAAAAAAGCATAAAATGTATGCTTGCATATTCGTCTATAGATCAAACTAGATATGTAATTATTGAAATAATAATAGTTGTATACAAGCATGATGACTTATACATTGTTACATATCCCTATAAATTCAGGAACTTTTGAGTAGGCTGTGCCAATAATAGATATTAACTCCACAAGGTGCTAAAGACAAGGATTAAGCATCTTCCAATTAAATTGGTACATATACAATAACTAAACTTCAAATTGTCAATCCCATTTGCTTATTTTAATGACAAGATTCCTATTATTCATGCTAACTTTAGTAGGTAATAATAGAATAAAAGATGTAAGAAACTCCTAACAATGATAATTCTCACTGCCAATTAAAAGTTATTATAGAAACTGAAAGAAATTTTTAAATAAATTAGGTACATCATGTCATTTGTGATTGGTCAAAAAAATGACATTAAAAAATATTAAATATAAATTTTTGATATCAATGACAACAGAGAGAGAAAATAAAAACATTAAATATATATTTTATTAAGAATAAAAATTAATTAAAATAATATCATATAAATTTCATTTAAATAACTTGAGGGTATTCTAATTAAACAGAATAAAAATCAAGTCACGCTAAGGATTTCTCTAGAAATTCATACTTTGGTCTTCTTACATTTTATTTAATTTTAGTTACTTATGTAAAAGAACGGTCATTGATTATTTTTTAATTCATTTTTTTCACATTTTGTATAAATAAAATAAAATGTTGTATATAAAAGATAGAATATTTTTTTTAAAACGATACATTTAATAAAAATAAATTGTGAAAAATTTATCATATACTACCGTAAGCCAAGACAGTATTCCATTTTTTTATTAATTGTTTTTAAATTTGATCAGCTACCGAATATTGTTTTCCCTTAATCATCGCAACGTGAATATCAATGAAATCATTGTTCTCTTCCCTCGGTTGGTGCGGTCCGTCGCTGGAAACATCGAATTAATTTCTGCTTTCCATTAATTCTTTTTTTTTTTGGATAAGTCGGAAAGTTGCTTTTAATCAATTCCTATCAAGGCTGTGAAAATGACTACGGCTATGTTTTTTTTTTTTTTTAGGAATTAATGACTACAGCTATGTTGACCTACCAGAAAAGCTAAGAAATATTTCCTTTTTTACATTAATAAAATTTAATAATCACACTTTATAAATTTACTTTTTTAAAATAAAAATATAGATTTATAATAATATTTTTGATTTAATATAATTTTAAATATGCAAGCAAAAAATTAGTATTAATAAAATTTATTTTTGTTCGAATATTTAATGCTAATAATTTGGGACAACAAAATATTAATACCTAGCTCCAAATTATATTATATGAGTTGTACATAAAATAATAAAATACCCAGATAATACTTCCTTTATTTTTATTTATGAAAAAACTATCACTTTTAACATGTTTTTTTTATATAAATAAAATCATATTTTTTAATAAGTATTATTATAAAATTTTTAAATTATCCCTCATAATTTTATTCATTTATAGTTATAAAAATAATTAATAAAGACTAATTAATACAATTAATGAAAGGTATTGCAGTTTTAATTATTTTATTTTTAATCTTAATTAATATAGTTAATTAATTTTTTAAAATTTTATAATATAATTTTTTCTCCTATAAATAGAAATAGAGGGAGTAAGATTTAAGTCTTTAGTTTTGAATATTTAATACTTCCTTCATTCAAAATGTAGGACATTTTTTGAAGAGTTTATTGTTCAAAAATATAAAACATTTTTAGTTTTTTGAGGTGTAATTATTACCTTTTTTTTTTGTCTAAAAGTGTCCCTATTAATAATAAATTTATATTATTATAGGGTCTTTAATATAAGTAAATATGAAAAGATAATGTTAGTTAAAAATAAGTAACTATTTATGGGGTGAGATTAATTAAAAATATTTTACATTTTTAAATAAAGGAAGTATATTTTATCTGATCAAATCAAGATTAGTAACTTTTAATGTACTAATAATATTAATAATATGAGTTTATGTCTTATTTTAATTGAAAATAAGCTCTAAGTGTGTGTGTGTGATTTTTTTGATATTAATATTCCTTCTATTAAAAAATATAAAACATTTTTAATCAAATCCCTTCCTTTCAATAAAATAATTACTTATTTTTAAATTAATTTTATTTTTATATATTTATCCTATTTAATAGAATGTTTCACCCTACAATAAATATAAAATAATTTATTTAATAGTTTTTAAAAATAATAATTATACTTAAAAGATTAAAAATACTTAATATTTTTAAATATTTAATTTTTTTTAAAATACTTTTTATTTTTTCAATGAGGGAGTATTGGATGACCAAATTTACTGGGCTCAAACAAACACGTACTACAGGATACCGGTTACTTTAATTAGAATACCCCATTGCTTATCCCAGAAACCAAACATGAGATTTGATCATTAGTTTGATGCATTAATTCAAATCAATCATCCTATTTAGTATAGCTACGCATAAAAATCTATTTCATGATGCAGCTACACGTGTTTATTGGATATTTCACTGCTCCTTTTTTCTCTTGAATATTATTATCATCTAACTTATATTTCTAATGTTTAACTATTTGTACGTGTTTGACTTTTTTATAAAAAAATTAATATAGCTAAATCTATAGTACGGTTGTTTACTGAAATCAGGTACAAGTGTATGCAGCCGCCTTTCTTCTAGTTCCACTCAAAAAAAACAGGCCTAGGATACATTCACATGAATCGAGCTAACATTTGGTTGAAATGGAATTTAACTAATATTGATTAGAAGCAGCAAGAAGAAGCAGTCCACCTTCCTCTGTGATGGATATTTCTTGTGCTTGACATTCGATGAAAATTAATTGGGATTGGGTTTAGTCCCTCAATCATCTTGATGAACCAAGTTCAAATTTTTATAAAAAAAAGTATCTATATTTAGTGTTTGAATTATTTCTTGAATATTATTTTTCTAAATAGAGAGATGCTTATAAGTAATGAAAAGAAAAAGGAAAAAATAGCTAATAAGCAAGCAAATGATGTGATAATAAAAATCATGTCTATTTTAAAAAACGACAATAATGGAAAAATAATTTAGCTCAGGGGATCATCATTAACCGCGGCGGCGATGGAGGCCCACGTTATAAAAACAATCTCAGACACCTGTCAAATAGATCAGTAACGAGGAATTAACATTGTATCAAATCTAGCCACTATCATACTGTATATATACTAATACAATAAGCACCCAAAAAATAATTCTCGACAAAAATTATTTAAACATGACTATGGAATTTCTTCCTCCTTTTGAAACCACACGTTTGAAGCATATTTGCCGGAGTAGATCCAGCTAGGAATTTGAGATAAGCAAGGATGAAGTCAAACTCTACATTGTACGTACGTGATGTTGGGGAAAGATTTTTGTCCAGGCATCAATGTGTTGTTGGGCTATGAATCTTCCTGATTCCTCCATACAAGTAACCCAATCCATCATCGTGCTCCCGGTGGTTGTTTCTGCTGAGCACTCGGCGTCTCAGTCGAGGACGTGGGAGCGTACTGCTTGAACTCCACCACCACCAAGTCTGTCCCACTTAACTATGTAATTAATAATGCCCAAGCACCATTTCAAGTACGCAATCCTTAAAAACCACAAAACCATTATATAATCTCACCATTCCGGTCGCACCCACAATGATTATCGTTCTCATCACCACATGTTTCCAGGTGTCCTATGGTAGCATACGCCCAATCTGCTTATCATAACAGGATTTGCAGAAAAGCTGTTGTAAATCATATATTCCCTCCAGTTCTATATACAAGTCATGTAAGACAAATTTATTGTCCATTTTATTAATGACAAAAAATGAGTGTTATTTTTTTTTTTCAATTTTACTCATCCATAATTTTTCATGACCAGAGTAAAAGTTTACTTGTGAGAGTAAAAATATTTTAAGATTATGCATTTTAATAAGGGTTATAAATTATGGGAATTTCTTTCTTGAATGTCATCAATTAATTACATCTCGTTAGTTCTGGTAAGACAATAAAAGTAATTTATATATAGATTGAAACATATTAGATCTTGAATTGAGAAATTAAAGAATAGGTTCATGGACCTCTGTTTATTTATGCCACAATCTTTCTCAGTTTAACTTATTCTCTTATCAACTAACTCGACTCCCATCAAAAACAATATTGCAAGTTATATGATCTATTTTTTAATTAACAAACATAATAGTTTAGAGGAAGGCGTACCATAAGATGTTTGTATAAATGTTCTACGTTGGATTTCAATGTGATCCCCAGGTTTCAAATTGCTGAGATCAGAGACATGAAGAGCATTTGGAGGAATTTCGATAGGTGGTGCTCTCACCATATCCCGTCCTATGTTTTTCTCCAATAACTCTCAGCCACCACCTTTTTTTCTGCACCGATCGATCCGAAGTCAATATCTGTATATATTCATCTTAAAGACCAAATTAAACCATGACTAGTAATATAATTCTGCGACAGCAATTGAAGTCTGGCAGAGAAGAAGCGCTCGTTCCTTACCGTACGTGAAAGGAATCTGATCCAGAGTCGTAACTAATTAAGCCATGGCCACAAGATACAAACAACAGTGCCCTGAAACACTTAATTTTACATCAAATACATACAGAGACTGTGCTGCTGCTGATTCTTTTTAAAGAATAAAAATCAAGAGTTTTTAAGAAATAAAGCAATCTTACCCTGTAAAATTGAGCCGGGAACCAGAACTTGCCACTCTCGAGAGAGAACTTACAGAGCTTTCATGAAATGACTTGATAATTAATGAACCTCTAAGCCTGACAGAGTCTTCCAATATGAACCGAGAGAGAGACGTGGCCAATCACCACTGATAGTTCCCACTGATCCACTGTGATCGTTTCCCAGAGGTTTATGTTGTTTTGCTGATGTTATATGCCGTTGCCACTCCTTATAAATTGCCTCTCCTAATAGTGGACCCCATTTTCGTTGGATGTGTTGTTTCCAGAATCATCAGCTGAGCATCTCTTCCTCAGGATCACGCATACTTCCGAGGTTACACACAATTCCGATGGTGAAAGATGTTTTAGAATGCAGTCTAAGCTGATTCTGGCAAATCTAGGAGGCAAAAACTAAATGTCGTTTGTTCTTCATGCCATAGATGCGTGTTTCTAACATGCAAAGAGGGCAAGCTAGCCCTTGCATTCTTCCTTGTTAAGAATTCACTATGCTATAATATGCGATGCATTCAATTGTGACATGCATCAAGAAGTAATATGAAATATAAATATTTCCCAGCAATCTCAGGATATAAATGAGCGTTGCAGCTAGCTCATGTCAGACCGTTCTTTTTTCCCCCCACATTGGAATAATCGAACTTCCACGGTTATTTACAATTTTCCCCATGTTTTATTATTTCTAGATCTCTACATATTAATATGGTTAAATGTAAAAAAGACAAGTACAGGCTCCATTAA
>NW_026555478.1:0-67469 GCF_029017545.1 Prosopis cineraria
GTCATGTCTCTGAATCTCCGACCTGTGATACAATCCACTTTTTGTTTGCACCTCTATTTGACCAACTCTTGGTTAAGCATACACCCTAATGCGATCATATCTAATTAAGGTTCAAGAGGGTGACTCTGTGATCATCATACTCATGAACCCAGTTGGCTTCTTAATTGGTACTGGAATGTGTTTCTGGGCAGAATGTTTCGCACCTAATTTGTGATTATTTAAGAGGAAGATGTTAAACTTAGAATGGCTGGGGACTGCATCATTACATGCGTCATTCTTGTGTAAATCAGATGGGCAAGTCCATCCTCGACACCTACTCGTAAATGGCTGCGGTGGAGCCTTTCTGCATCCAACCCATTTTTCCGCAAATTTAAAGAGCTTGATTTGGTTTCCTATGAATGCAAAGCTGCATATCCTTCTTTGATGATTCAAGCAGGGTAAGTAGAACGATAATACTGAATAGTTGCTCACGACTTTCCTGCTCTATTCTAGCACACGATTATATAAAATATTTGGTTTGGTGCAGATTGCTTGCTTAGGAAATATACTAAAATTTCGTAAGAAGAACTGGCAATTTGATGTTATTGGTGGAATTTATATATTTTGTACTGGTCTTTTCAATGTTTCCCCAAGTGAGTTTTTCCATTTCTTTCTTTGTCCTTTTTGAGATACATTGCATTTGCTGCCAATAGAAATCATGGCTTTTAAGCCATGTCTGTCTCATTCTTTTGTTTTCTGTCTTGCAAGAGGCAGCATATTTGCAGATCTGACAAGGTGAATAGGTGATATTACATGTCATTAAGTTGTGACTGTTTTCTTTGACTTGATTTATAGTGTGACCTCATCACATCCTGCAAGATGATTCATTTTCTAGTCAATTGAGGAGTTTCTTTAGTACTGTGGGGAATGGATTTTATGTATCTTGGAGAACTCTTGTGTATCGCTAGGGGGAGCTATAATTTTGCTAGTTGCAGCATATTCTTTTGTTCCACCCAAAGTGTCTTGGAAGAAACGAGCAATTATTGGAGTTCTTCATGTCACTGCTCACCTAACTGCCGCACTTACTCTTATGTTACTCATGGAACTTTGTGTCGAAACCTGTATCAGACATAAATTACTGGCAACTTCCGGTAAGGTTACTGTTCTAGATGGGTGCAATTTGCTTACCTGCATTCCTTCTCATTTTAAATATGTTGATATAATATGTGTATTTGATTTATTTATGTTTCATCTGCATTTCGTGAGACTATAGATAGTGAATGCTTATATAATACGTTAATAACCTTTTCCATTGGTCATGTTATCACCAACTTGATGTCGATTATATACGTGCATGGGCAATGAATTGCCAAACTATGATATAGTTTTTTTTTTTTTGGCTTGGGATATTGTTCTGACTCTAAGCTCATGAATTTACAACAGTAAACATGGAAAACAATTCTGGATGCTTCATGTGTTATGATAGTTACTGTGTAGTAGTTTTATTGGGGGAACATGATACTTAGTACTAAGTAGCTTCCGTTTTATCCAGGCTATCACACCTTGTATCAGTGGTATCGATCAATGGAAAATGAGCACTTTCCAGATCCAACTGGCCTTCGATCTCGTATAGAACAATGGACATTTGGACTCTATCCAGCATGTATCAAGTATTAATGTCTGCATTTGATGTTCCCGAAGTAAGGAAATTCTCTGGGTTCCCTAGATTGTCATCACTGTTATGAGCTCGATCACTATATAAACACTCATGGTGAATTTTCTCAGGTCATGGCTATCACGCGAAACCATATCTGCAAGAAGGGAATGGAGTCACTTTCCCGAGGAGGCACTGTGATATATTATGCTTCTGTCTTCCTGTACTTTTAGGTCTTATCAACCCCAGCTGTTTCGTTTGTGTTTGGAAGCTATTTGTACGTTTGCATCAATTGGCTTCACATCCACTTCGATGAAGCTTTCTCATCCCTACGAATTGCTAATTACAAGGCATTCACAAGATTTCATATTAATTCCGATGGCGACCTTGAAGTTTTCACTCTTGCGGTTGAACACACAACAACAATACCAACAACAACAACAACAACAACAAGTTTTATCCCACTAGGTGGGGTCGGCTACATGGATTGCAAGATGCCATTGTGCTCTATCATTTATTAAGCTTTTAGAAATATTATTAATTAAGAGATCACGTTCAACAACTTCCAAGAGTGTTCTTTTAGGCCTTCCTCTATCTCTCTTAATCGGACTCAAAGTTATATGTTCCACTCTTCTCACTGGTGCCTCCCTTGGTCTTCTTTGTACATGCCCAAACCATCTCAACCGATTTTCTATCATTTTTTCCTCAATAGGTGCCACCCTCACTTTTTCACGTATGTGCTCATTTCAAATTTATCTTTACGTGTATGTCCGCACATCCATTGTAACATTCTCATCTCTGCTACTCCAACTTTATGCTCTTACTGTCCCGTTAGAGCCCAACATTCACTCTTGCGGTTGATAAGGTAAAAAAAATCATAATTCTCCCTGCTGTTTTATATAAGATGCGACGTTGACTCGGTACCTTCTAGGTCAATACCATCTAGAAGAAACGAAACAGAGAGACGTTGAACTCGTATTTTCAATTCTTTTAATAATTTTACAGGATTAAGATTAGCATGCACCATGTTTACTAAGACGCTTCTATGCTGCTAGCTCCCAATATACTTTGTTTACCCCTCTTGGCGAAGAAGGCCAATTGATGGATGAAAGAATTGCATTCCCATGTGGCTGAGTTAGGTTGTGTAAATCTCCAGAGTCCCAAACGTGAAAGCCTTGCTATGTAAACTCACTGATTGTCGTAAACTGAGAAATGAGTTGGTCATGACTTAGTAGCAACACAAGTTGAGTGTTATTGCTCGAAACTTAGGTGAATGATGCACAAGAGTTGCTAGGTGTATAAGATGGAAATTTCTAATGAGCCACAGTTTGCTTAACTGGTGTCACTCTCGTGTGAATGATACCTAATTTAAGCTTCTAGAACACGATGATAATGACCAGCTCTAAATTCTGTTACCTTACTACCTCCTTTTTTTTTTTTTTTTGAGTTTGTGGTGGGAATTTGATATGCTTTCTTCGGTTTATGAAACTGGCATGCCATTTTACAAGTGCAGGTTCCAAAGGAGTGGAAACTAGACCCTGATTGGGATGGAGCCAATAGATGCAGAGCAGTTGAGCTATCTGAGAAGGTATCCCAGCAAATGGAGGGCAGCCACAGCTCAGCAGGACCCTGTACAGACTGTTAAAATCATTGACCAATTCGTTATTGGGCGAACGGATAAGAATGATAAGGCAACACGAAGAGAGTCACCAGCTAATGGGCCTCTCCAGTGATCTTGTTCTCTTCAGCCTGGGATGGACTCAAGCCCTTAAATGTAGTGCACTGTATATAATTGGTTATTTTCAATTGTCATCTGTGAGCTGAGCTCGGGTCGCAGCATTAGCATTCACGCAAAAGTACAGCAGCAGGTTAAACAAGTCACTGGTGATTAAAAATTCATAAGAATTTAATTAGTGCAACGAATCAAAAACGATTTATTATCAAAGTGTTTTTGCAGAGAATAATAGTAAAGTAGTAATTTCAAAGTGCATTAATCAACCCCACCACCTGCAACATTTACTTTAAAAAAAAAAAGGATAAAGTTATTGTATCCTTATATAAACTAATTGAAAAAACAAATCTTTCAAGTGTTAAGGTTAAGCTCTTCGTATTACTTTATATAAAAATATTTCAGATAATAGAATATCTTAACATGTGAAATAACTTTTCAAACTATTGGCTGTACAGAATTTTGTTAATTCTCAAATGTACCAATGATAAACTGCCTTGGATCCATTAATTTTTCAGGATCGATCCTTTACAAAAAAAGGGGGGGTTTGCAAAGAAACAAGGCATTACAGAGAAAGCTAATATAGAATGAAAGTTGAGCGCGCGAAAAGAGAGTAGTCAACCATTCAATTTCTTTTCTAGAAAAGGAAGTGCTCGCAGCTGAATATATTCCATTCATATTGGCTATCGGCGGCTGTTAGATATTTGGGAGCTGATATGCAGTATCACCATTGATAAGCAAAATATTTCCTTTGTTTTTCATTTTAAAGAATTAAAAATAATTGTACAATCTCGAAATTTAAAATACATTTTCTTAGACTACATCGATCGTCATTTTAAGGGGGCAAGAAAAGTGTAACATTTGCCCCTCTTGATTCATCTTGGCTCCATTAGTTAAAAGTTTCAGTTACGATAAATAAAAGGAGAAAAAAGGGAGTTTTAGAATCTTACAATCAAGTCACTGCTGTTAATTGAAGTATCAGAAAACTGCTCATAAGATGATCAGACGAACAATCTGCCCCAGAAACCGGAATGACTTCGTTGCTTCTTTTAAGCATCTGTTTTTTTCATCTCGAGTCCAATGCTGCATTAACCAGAATCAGGATAAAGAATAAGAAAGACAAAGCATTTAGATAAAATTTGGTGGACTCTTGCAACAACAAAAGCATCTCTTATCTACATATCCACAGAAGTTTACGTTGATTGTCGTTGGTGGACTCTTGTACATTGCATAAAATTTGAACAATAACTGGCATTATTTACAAATCATAAAAAATGTGACTAGTTATAGAATGCATATTTAACATTGATTATTAACATTGATGACTGATGCCAAAGCCAAATGAGAAGTAATCTTAAACGTTAACCTCGCTAAGCATATTTAGCTTCTCCCGGACCCCTTTCAGGAATTCTGATGCATCTCCTTCCCATCTATAGAACTCCAGCTCCTTCCCCTCCAGGAGCTTTTCAGAAACCTAAAAGCAGCACAATGACAGAGAAAATATGATAACAGAAATCCTTGATGAACATATGGTGTTTCCATGATTAAAACCTCCCATAAAAGAAAAAGATACAGTCTTGATTGACTTCAGGGTTTTTGGACCAAGTAATAACATTGGAATAATCAAATAAACATTGATTTGTAACCGATAGCATCGGATGTATGTCTGTGGAAACAGGCATCTAGGAACTGCTTCTGTTGCGACCTGTCTCAGTTAAATAAGTAAAAAGTTCAATTATTTTTTGCATTACACATGTAAGCTGCGAGAAGGTCTTAGAGTCAGTAAAAGACCACCTCCAAAATCTCATGGATTCACAACAATGACATAAATTTGCAAGCTAAACTTGACAAATGATCGCATAGACAAAAATCCAGGAAGAGTTTTATCCATACCTTTCTTGCTATCACCTGACCACCTGCAAGATGTGAAAAATATATATTATACAAATGACAGAGGAATAATGGAGCATTATTCTCAGCAAGTTCCTCCAGATATTTAGCATAAGAAAGCCCTGGAGAGCTGGCATCTGGAATCATAAATCCTTGTCGGCCAAACCATTCCAGATCTTTTGACAGGCTTTCCGATCGCTCCAACCCATTCTTCCTGAAGTAGGCATCTGACATGCATAAAAAAACGGATTTCCCTGAGGTTTAGTAGTAGGTCTAAACAAAATGATAGACGAGATAATTGCTCCAGGTAATCATATTTGCAACGTATCATTATCGAGTACCCTAGAGCAGTAATTTATAGGTTCACAGTCTAAAATTTACCATCACTTTTGTATTTTCTCACTAAACTAATATAATGCACCACACATTTATCATCGAATCCTTGTGTAAAGCATGTTAGAAGTTATGTTAATATAAGATTTCAGCTCATTTAAAATCACAATGTCTGTAATATACTATGATAAATTGGTTACTGATGAACGCTCTAACAGGTTGATTAGATCAGTAGGGACTAGAGCAGCAAAGTTGTTGCATAGGAAAATTCGAGCAAGTGAAGGATCAAAGTTGGGCGTCAGGAACAAGTAACTCACAAGAAACGTCTGTGGATTCATCCACGATACGTTCGACGGTGGTAAAAATGAGCTTGCTATCAACCAGGTACTTGAGCAATCCCTCCATACTAGGCTGCCACGTTTCATCTTCACTGCCATTATCTTCGCCATTGGATGTTTCTAAGCTGTTGCTATTGTCAGCAACGTCGGAACTATTATCGTCGTCAGAGTGTTTCTTGCCATTGATGTTACGGAGTCTCATAGCGACGAACCTCATCTCTTCAGTGATTCCTGTGCTCTCCCCAGGGTAAAGCTTTCTGTACCTCTTTCGCTTCTTCAGAACCGGAGGAGCATTATTTACCGTCATCGGTGGAGAGGACGAAGTAACCGCCGTGGAATTGGTAGAATCAGAGCAGATAATTGAGCTCTGAAAGTTCCTCACATTCATAGTTGAAATTGTGGACACCTTCAATTGCACATAGTTAGGTGATGAAAACGGCACTCGCAGGAGAGGCTCGTACGATAGCTTCGCCGCCACCCACATCACTGCAGATATTGCCGACTGTGTGTCCTGCTGTGGTGCTGTCTGGCTCGATTGGGTTAGCACCTTAGCATTTCAAATGGAAGACAAATATCGTTTTCCAGTAGTTATACCCTAGCATCTATTAGCAATGAACTCAACCAAGTTATTCATAATTTGAAAATATATTTAAAACATAGCTAAATTTTTTTCAGCCGCTAAAAAAATACTATAATTAACAGCAATCGAAATAATCTCCACGTGATCAGGGGTAAAAACATTTTGATAGCATGAGATCATGGGACCCATACTAGCCAGCACCATCAGTCCAATATCTGCCTTCGTCCGGTGAGTCAACCTGATCTCCAATTCAACTAGACGACATTGGGCGAGTCAAGCAGCCCAACTCATCTATTTACTGGCTTAAATTTAAAATAAAAGGCATAATTGGGTAATTTATTAATAATATAATATACTCCCTCCATTTTAAATTACAAGACACTTTTAAATAAAATCTAACATATCAATAAATCTCATTAAATATACTTAACAACCTTATCTTTTCAAAATAAAAATTTAAACTTTCAAAAATACTCATAATTTAATATATTAAAAAGAGAAGAAACAAAAATTAATTGTAAAGAGAGAAAGAGTAATTATTAAAATTAAAATATTAATGAAATATTAATCTATTGAAAGTGTCTTATATTTTGAGATAAAAAAACTCTTTCAAATATACTTTATAATTTAGAACGGGGAGAGTGATTTACCATAAATTTTATATTCTATACTATAGACTATTCCGCCACGACTATATATATATTAAGTTAAAAAATTAAACAAGTTAGATTTTACCCTCAGCAGCCAGCACTCAATGAAAATAAGGTAAAATTAAATAAATATTTTATGAGAGAAACATGACGTTACCGTGATTATTATTTATATTTAATACATGTCCTCAAGGCTATTCCAAAGCTTGATAGGATCAGAGTTTGTACGGAGGAGAGACACATCAAGAATAGAATGAAAGGCAACAAGGCTAAGCTGCTCAGGGGGGCTGCAAAGGAGTTAGAGCAGGGCATCAGTTTGGCCAAAGCTCTATCAGTGCTTCAACAATATCCATCTCTCACTTTACCAAAGATCAAAGTTCAAGTTTCCGAACAGCAAGCGGAGGAAAATCGTCCCACGGAAGAGTGATTCTGGCAATATTGATTTATTTTTAGGTTTTATGGCATTCACTCAATTTTGTCTAGTACGTCTTTTTTTTTTGGCCGCTTGTCATGTACGTCTTTAAGGCGTGAACCATGAATCAAATGTATCATTTTTGTTGATCATCTATGCAGATGATATGATCTGGTACAAATGTTCTCCTGGGCATCAATATTATTTGAAAAAAAAAATTCCGGGATTCCGAAAACTAACCGAATAAGAAGAAAAATTAAGGAGTGTAATATAGAGGAAAGTAAAATACAAAGTCCCAGGAGCTAGCAGCAAGCTTGCCTAAAGGTAAAATACACAGGAGAGTAATAGAAAATAAACAAGTTCGCAAGCCCAAATCTAATAGAAGACTTGCAGGAAAGCTGCTCCGCTCATGATCCCAAAATTGAAGCGTCAGGCGCCTGTTTGACGTCTAGAGCTTCCCAAACATGCACGTATAAGCTATCAAGTCTTTAATCCTCGAGCTTGTACAAGTATTTACAGGAACTCTATCTAAAACGTCTCAGGTATAGTTAACTTTTAATTTCCGCAAGAATTCTAATGTCTCCTGTAAGAAGGGTCAATGCGGCTCACAGGTTTGCAGGAATTTACATGATCCTTTGACTCCAGAACCTGCTTCAAATTCCAAGATAAACAAAAGTAAAAAACTCTTAACAGCTCAGATGTTTCCCTGATCCAATCTCGATACAAAAAGAGATGCAAGGAACTCAGTTTGGCTTGGGGAAAATGCATTCTACTTCAGTTCATTTGTAATTATTCGGTTTTAAAAAATAATGACTAATGACTACTTGTCAACCTTATGGCTGTTCTTTCTTAAATATGATGAGTTAACCGAAGTGCAATACTTGCTTATCATGCTAATTTTAATGCTTTCATATGTGGCCCACAATTGTTTCATCCCCAGATGTCATTCATATATCTCAAAAATCGGGGCTTAATCATCTTGTGGCTATAGCATGTCCTACTGAAATAACATGTAATTAGACAAAGGAAATGCTGTGGTAGTCAACACCTGAAGCTCTAAAAAACTTTACATATCTTGACAGGACTTGCAGGTGAATGTTGTTCGGCATTCTTTTAGTACATGGACGTTACATGCGGACATCCATCCAGATAATAATAGTTTTAGAAAGACTTTTTTTAGTAACCGCACAGGCAGTCAAAGCCAAGCCCAAAAAGGAACTTCACACGTGGCTTTTTTTTTTTTGGTGGGGGGGGGGGGGACTGATAATATTCAAGCATCACTAGAATGTCGAAAGCCCCTCTGGAGACATTTCCAGCAATTTTTCAAGCAGGTTAAGAATGAGTTTTAGGATTACCTATAAGTAACATAGATATGTTCCAGGCATGACACTACGGTGAAAATGTCATCAACGCTGGCTCTCTACTTCTCTTAAAACTTAAAAGATAGAAACTAAGAGAATCTTATGTAATTACTCTTTTTCCCCCTTCTAGTCAATTGAGTTAGGATTTCACAATATACTCACCACCAGCTCACCAAAACCAGGATATGCTGATTCAATAGGGACAATTTCCACTCGAAAGGCCCATCCACCATAACCTTCAACTATTGGAGTTACTTTGGTCTGTAAAAGAGTCATCAGCGATTCATATCAACAAATACACGCAGGCAGAACAACTAAATAAAGAAAACCAAATCACTGACTACCTCACAAAAGCTGAGCACCTCAAGCTTCCCTTTCTTGTGAAGGTGACGAATATAATCGTTGAGCTCTACTAATCTTGAAGACCCGCGTCTTAGCTCACCTACCTATGAAACATTAAGAATTAAGAGCTGAAAAAATATTTTAAATACAGCAATTATCAGAATGAGAAATAAACTTTAAAATCAACATCTGCTGTTAAACATGTGCCAGCAACTTTATACTAACTGATAGAGCAGGACGAAGCACAATCCCCATTCGCCAAGGTACATCTGCGAGTTTGCTACCAAAATGTGGGCAGCTATAGAACACCTAAAACCCAAAACGTCAAAAATAAAGAAACTGCAAGGAGATTTTAAAACAAGTTATTGTGAACACAAGCAGAAATCATTCATGCAATTGAGGAGACTGGAGACAGGACTTACAATTCCAATGGTATTATTCACAAGGTGATCAAAATTTCCCTCCATTGCCTTATACAGAATTTGCTTCACAACCAGGCCCCCCATACTGCAAACAACAGAAAACTGTATATATTAAATCATGAAACGTACAGACAAAATATATGAAATTGGAACGCTATTTGATCCAACATTAGGATCTCAACACCTTTAGCAAATGCATTTAGAACAAAAACCTTATAGCAATCGGCTTGTTGAATAAAAGGACTTCAAGCAAATAGCAAATCATCCAAGGGCCAAAAGTTTTATTATACAAACAATACTTAGCTGAACCGCTCCCTCTATGGAAAGTAAGAAAATAAATTACATAGATTAATAAATGGGCTATAGCATCACATTGGACCATTGCATCACATTAGGTTTTAAAATTCATAATCTGAATATATATATATATATATATATATAAAAGTATTTTCTTACTAGTCCTTATTAATATAAAATACAGTCTATGAATGAGGTGACTATTTTTTAAAAACATAAAAAGAGAGAAATTGCAACATATAATGAATATATTAAGTCTCCAATTTTATAATTATTAATTCTTGAAACTATGACAATTAAATGTTCTATCAATAAGCTAAAATTCTAATAGCAGTTTAGAAAGTAGTTATTTTAACTTGTTCTTTCTTTCTCTACTTATCTTTTGTAGACAACTTCAAAATTTTCAACTCCTCATCTACCAAGTAATTTTTGATTTAGTTCTTGTCATTTTCATGCACTATCTTTTACAGCTCTACTTGTTCATCATGGTAAAGAGAAAGGTCAGTTTGATAGTCAATGGTTATCCTGTGAAGCGTGAATCGCTTTAACAGTCAAAAGATACATCCAAAAAATAACGCCAATGAGTATACAGAAAGCTAGAAAAGAATGGATGCACACCTGTGAGTGACAAAAATAACAGGTCGCTTCCCAATCCCTGCAGCAACAAGCTTCTCCAATAACATAGAACTAACTTCCTGAAAATTTACAGAGGGCAACAAACCAAAATGTAAATTGAGAGAGAAACAGCAACATAGATGTGAACACAGCTGATGTAAGAGAGGTAGAATTAGCCAGCCAACCATAGCCAAGCAGCAGGGAAGGAGAGGATGGGGATGGGAAATTGTTCAGTGTTATTTGCCCCTCATTTGCAGACAGAAACATAGAGACTGGCAAACCGAAAATGAAGGAACAGAAGGAAGGAGATGGAAACTAGCTCAGAACTTATAACCCCGCCAGGTTCAAAGTTCAAATTTACTAAAGTCAGATTACAGCATGAAAAAACCATATCCTTGAATCATAAGGATCATTAAGTAACGAGATTACTAGGGTGATGGCCAAACACTGAAGACCACACTGTCCTTTGAAGCAAAGCATTTGCCATGGCTCTGACTCTGAGCTTCCAAAGAAGCAAAGGTTCAATCATCAAGACCAATCAATGCCTACTAAATTGGTGGCAAATAGCCCTCAAGGAGCCGTGTAACAGGATTTCCTAGAATTTTCACTAAAGAAATAAGATCATGAAATTATTGTACAATTAAAACGTATATAAATTGCCATACACAAAATCTGTCCAACTTATAAAATCTGAAATCCAGAAAATAGAAGGACTTCAGTCTCCTGAAAAAAGGAACTATTGCAGCAATTGCACATTGGTATAAGTTAATGCAAATCCCAAATTGCAATAGCAGTACAAAAGAAATTTTTCTGCAAACCCCAATCAAGGCTCAAAACATGCTGCTTTTGCAGCACAGCACAGCATAATATGGTTCTTTCCTTGATCTATTAATATAAAACAATGCATGAACGCATGGGGAAAAGTTCTAACCTGAAGAGGCAGGCTAGCTCCAGACCACTGTGTGAGATTAGTCTACATAAAGTCATAAACTATTAATTTGACAGTTAGATGCTGATGAAGGGAACACTGACTCCACAAAAGCTATTAGATCTATCAAGATTTCTTTTATTTAAAAAAAAATGCAAGATTGATGATACAAGCATTTTATAAACTTGTAACAACAAACCTTGTATTTGAGGGTAAACAAACGGGCATCAGGAAAGTCATTAGAAAGCCATTCACCAGGCCAGAAGGTTCCAAGCTTTCCTGTCTCCTGGTCAATCTTCTCAACCAGGGTAGACTTAGCTGAGGACTTGTCTTCAGCTATGCGCCAAGTCTTGTACGGCCCACCACGAAGGCCATGGACAAAAACTACATCTAATGGAGGAGTCTTTTCATCCAAGCTGCTTTTAGATATATCAACAAAACCACAGAAGTTAGTATCATTCAAGGGTTTTGTACCGTCCTCATTATCAGCAGCGGCCACAGATATGTCCTTTGATCTCATATCCTCTTGACCTGTTTCCTGAGGACACTTCCAGTGGGGAAGATGAGGATTTATCAAGAATATTGTGTCATCATAACGAGGACACAAGCTCTTGTTGATTTGTGCACCAGCGTCAGAATGGCTTCCACTTCCAGACTTCTTATCCAAAAACTGGTCATTGCAAAATATATTTAGGAGTATTGCCCTGGCATAACTTTGAATTTTAAGATCACTGCATCCTGGAATCCTTCCATTAGCACAATTATCAAGCCATTTACACCAATTTTCATCTTTTATGATGTCCTTTTGGACTGTGGGGAGGAGTGAAAGGATGTTCAACAATCTGCATGCATGCCTACGGATATGAGCCGTAGGTGGAACTCGGACACGGGATGATTCATTTGTATCTGACACAGATGGCTCCCTATCAACATTTGAAATTTGTTCCCTCCCCTCATGGGCCCTAGATGCATCATATGCTTCAATAGCCGCCAATTTCTCATAATCATCACTCAGCAAAAAGCGCCTCAGCAAACACAAAATCCCCAAATCAACAATTTTCTCTTGACATCGAGAGTCTTCGCTGCAAACTTCAGTCAGAGCTTTTATTCCTTTCAGCGTTGCAGAGGCAGAATCTGCAGCATCTAGTTTAAGTAAACTATCTTTCTTTAAGTTTTTTAATGTTCCCACAAAAGGTTCCAGAGAAAGAAAATCTGCCAGTGGAAAAGAATCCTCAGAATCAAAAGCAGTTCCCATTTGCTTAACTGCTAGACAAGTAGCAGCACTAGCTAACTGGTTTGCAACTTGTGCAGCAGAAGAAATATTTGAATTATTAATTGAGGTCTGCCAATTAACATAAGTAGAATTACATTAAAACTTTGTATGAAGTTGCAGCAGCACATAATGTGAAATGTCATCTTAACCTCAACTTATCAGAAAAAAGAAAGAGGATCAAACGCATGCACATACTGATGTAAAATAATATCAAACCTAAGCTAATTAGATATAAGAAAAAGGAAGAAAAAAGGATCTATACCTTCAATTGATTATTTTTAGGTTGACTGGCCCCTTTATCATTTGTGTTCTTGATGGAACTCAGGACTTCAGTTAGCAGCATGGTTAACCATCCTTGAGAAACTGAAACAGATGTTGGTCCATGGTTTTCAAAGATCCGAGAAAGAATCTTTATGGCTGAAGATCGTAAAGCATCAGAAGAAAATTTTCCAAAAACCCAGGAGAGAAGAATGCCAGACCACTTCTGACTATCTTCAAGAGATAAATGGAGTTCTTTGGTGCACAGTAGTTCTAATACTTTTGCCACTGCTTCTTGCATCTGATTATGCTTTGTAGTCTGCTTGGAAATGTCTCTCATCAAATTAAGGCCCTTCTCCATAACTATTTTCTGTGCACTGGAAAATCTCTCAACAGATAACACAAAGGCAGATAAGGCAACCTTAGCCAGGGAAATGTCTTCATGCTTACATGCCTGAGAAATAGTAGAAAGAAGACTGGAACTCCAATCAGAAACAAAATCATTCAAAAGGATATTGCGATCTTCTAACAACAACCGTGCCACCAAACTCGCATGCCATTTCACAGATCTCTCAGGTGCTGTCAAAGCAGACATGATAGCCTCTCCATCTTGATCCAGCTCTTGTATAGAACATCTATTAATCTCTGATGCCAATGCCCAATTTGCCAACGCCCATGTAGCAAAAGGAACAGCAACATGTTCACAGAGTAAATCATCCCAGAGACCAGGAACAACAGCAGAAACCATATTTTCTTGTGCTAATATATTGTCATGCTTATTTTCAGACATGGTAGTTTTAGGAGTACGAAGCGTTAGTGGTGCTGCATGACTAGAATCAGAATCATCCAATTTCATCAATATGCTGGTCCTTGAAAGACCTAAACCCACAGTACCATCAAGTATCTTGATCCCAATCCCTTTACTTCCTGTCCCTCCATCTTTGTCATCTTCACTTTCACGTGGTTCATCCAAATGCAAACAACCTTCCTCAATAACTTGCAAGGCAGCTGCAATATCTCCCAGTTCAGCATTTCCAGGCAACGGTGGCTTAAAAGAAACCTCTTCTGCGTTGTCACAACTGGAAGTGACCATATCCATAATGGCAGCCACAAGCATGCTCCTACCTTTTAAAGAATCATAAATATCAAATGAACTTCGTCTTGAATGCTGCAGCAGCAAAAACGTATTGATGTTGCTAATGTTAAAACTAAAATAGAAATTATCAACAATGCCGCAAGTTTCTTTGGCATTAATATAATAAATTTAACATATCCAAATAAAAATTCATAAAACAATGTTCGAATGCTTAAAACGACAGCATTGTTATGACATGTCAGAAATATTTTATATACAAATAGAACCTAATCAAAAGGGGCATATGAATAACAAATTTAAACATATTTTTTACATATTACCAAAAAAGAAAATAAAACATATTTCTTACACAATAATAAAACTGCAACAAAACGTGAGTATTTTCTAAGAGAGGAGGACTGCTTAGACTTTAGAACGCTAATTCCTTTTCTTGTTTATGCGTAGATGCAGGAACAGCCCAGGTAATACTTCAATATCGCATAAGTCAGGCGATTTACCATTAAATTCAATCCAGAAATTACTGACTTTTCAAACAATAAATTTTGGCTTCAATGGGGAGATTTCGTTTGGACAATGAGGGGTCACCATCGATTAATATGCATTTTCCAGACTTAGTTTTTAATGCTAGGCTTTTGCGAGGGAGAAAGAGAAGTTAGAATGTTTGATATAGAATAAGGAACCAAAAGAACATCGAAGGAACATAAATTACATAGTTCAATAAATAATTACTACAGTAAATGGTAACTCTAAACTTCAGTGTTTAGAGACAATATGATGCACATCGCAATAAACTCAAGTGACACGCTTTGGCATCAACTAAACTGATTGTTCTGCAAATCCTAAACTACGAGTTCAAGCATTGCATCATGAAGATTACAATTTAAAGAGGTCGGCTAACTAGAAAGAAATACCTTCTTAGATCGCCGAGGCTGACAAGAAAATATAAACCTGAGAAGATTTGGAATGGCATGAGGCCGCCCAAGCACACCCGCCGATACGTTAGGGTCGGCAATCAAGTAAGCAAGCGCCCTTGCTGACTCCGTTTGAGTGCCACCCCCATCTTTGGCAACAGCCACCGACTCAAGTAACCAATCTACCACGGCACCGCCTCCCGCCCCGACAATAGCAGCCCTGCGGCTAGAATTTGCGGCGGCAATGTCAGCAAGAAACGCCGCAACACGAATCTCGAAACCGGAACGAACCTCATGGTTGGCCGAAGACAAAACAGACGTTAGCGAATGCCAGAGGACCGAAGCGGCCACACCAGTTTGTTTGAGGTGATGGAAAACCTTCTGGTAGGAGTCGCGGGACTTGTTTATCGCTCGTTCAACTGTAGCATATAGGTTATTAGAGGCTTCGTCATCGGGTTGCCTTTGACGGTGGTGATCCGATAAGAGGAAGGCTGCGGAGGCCAGGAAAGCCGAGACCACAGTAGCAGAAGCAACGATAACAGAACTGCGAGAGAAAGATGTGGTAGGGAGAGGGGAGAGAGGACCAGAAAGTTGGTGGGGTGCTTGTTGCCGGACTGCCTGAGCATTTTCTACATTGTCAGGCGGTTTGACAGGTTTCCTCGATGTCGATGAAGAAGATATATACCGAGGATGAAGCAAGCGATGATTTATTCTGGAAGTCAAACGGAATCGATACATTGTTTTGTAACAGCAAGTGCTATTGTTATTTCTCCGTGGTGAGAGGCAGCATGCTTTTGCTGATAAGCAAGCCTAAAGACGATCGGAAAGAATTTTAGAGAACAAGGAAGTGTTCACGAATAAGTAATGAAAGGAAAAGAAAGAGAATCTCATCAAATCAATGAAAGAAAAGCGAGAAGAAAATTCGATCTTCCTCAGTCTATGGATAATTTACCTTCAGAAATTAGAAGTTGTACTTGCAGTCGAGGATGGAGGCCAGGCGGGACCGAACCCGACCATCAGACGAAACATTGCCGGTACTGATGAGTGGATGTTCCCAAATTATTTTTTTAGAAAATAAAAGTTCGAAACAACGCTCCTCAAAAAAATAAATAAATAAATAAAATTATTTCATTTATTAATAAAAGAATTAAAATTATTTAAAAAAGATGTTTGAAATAAAAACATACCTCAATATCAAAAACAAATTAGGCCATACGGGAATGGAAGAAATGAAATCATCTGGCAGGTCTAGAAATATGCCAAGATTATAGTCAACAATCAAGACAATCCATAGGCCTTATTTGATAAGAAGCATTGAAAAGGTGAGAATGGAATTGAAATTGAATAAACCCAACTTATCATATTTGGTGTGCATCATTGGTGAAACCAATGCCAAACTCAGTCCCATGTCATGTGAGATTACACAAAACCACCTACCTTTTGGTGTTACAAAGACAATGCTGGGATTGATTTTTTCTATACCAAATTGTCCTTGTTTAGAGTCGACAATTTGACAATAGCCAAGAGGGATCCCCATCATCATTGTGGTTGCAGGTATCATATGCATCGTGGTTGCATTTGGTTCTGATTCAGGTGTTCACCATCCTCTTTTATAGATCTGAGTTTCAGTTCTTCGTCATCTCCACTGTTCGCTTTTGGATTTGAGTTTCAATTCTTCATCATCTCCACTATTTGCTCATGGATTTGAGTTTTTGGGTTCTTTATCGTTGTCTTGGTCAGACTCCTACACCGACACCATTGCCGTTGCTGCTCGCGACCTCACCAGTCGTCGCCATGGTCAAACTACTACACTAACACTATTGCCATTGCCACTTGTGACCTTATAAGTCGTCACCTCGTTAGTCACTCACGATCTCGGGTTCTTCATCCTCAGTCGTCACTAACATCATCGTGGGCTTAGATTTGTTGCCATTGTAACATCCTGATTTTTATATAATAAAGAAATTGTAAAATTTAGGTTTTGAGGAAAAAAAATGATAATAATAGGAATTTATATTATTTGAGGTTATTTAGAAATAATATTATGGTTATGTATTTAATTATGAATTTAAAATTTAAATTTAAAACCACATAAGCAACATTTAGTTAAGATATAATACATAAATAATTTTTTTTATGTGTGTGTTAAAAAAAAGAGAAGGTAGAAGGAACAAAAAAAAAAGAGGGTGGAAGGTTGTTGTTTCTAAATCCCACATTGGTTAGATGAGGGAAGAGAAGAGGTGCCTTCATGTATAAAAAGGAGGGGGTGTGTGCATTAGGAAGCATGAGAGGCTAAGATGCAATTTAGAGGAAATTGCAACTTTTGGCCCAAGAGTTTGAATAATTAAATTCAATCCTATAGTTTTTTTTAATATATAATTGTGGGACCCAAAATCCCATTTTTATATTATTTTTCTCTCTTCCTCTCACGTTGCTCGGCGTTTTCTCGCAAGGGGAAATTATTTTCTTTTTCTTCAGGTATGTTCTAACTTTCCTGTTTAGATTAGCATTTAAAAATTTATTTAATTACAAAATTAATTTTATAGTTATTTTCTAAATAATATTAGCTTTCTAGTAATATGATTATTTTGTAGGATAGAGTAAATATTCTGATTAGGATTTTTCTATATGATAGTTAATCTGATGATATGATGAATTAAAAATATAAGTTAAAACTCTTAGGGATATAATAAATATTATAGAATATTTTTTTGAGGTTGAAACTCATGTTTAAGAATTTTTGAGTTAAAATCTAGATCTATATGGTTGAATTTATGTGGAATATGAGATGTAGGGATAAACTTATGATTATTAAATATTTATTTAAGTATGAATAGGTATTTTTGAGGTTATAGAAAGGTGATTTGAGGCTTCAGGATAATTCTAAAATTTTTAATTTATTTTTGAATGAATTTTTAGAATATAGAAGGATGAAATTGTGATACGAGAATTTTAGAAAAAAAATTTAGAAAGTTAAATGAGGCATAAATCTTAAATTAGTGTTAATATGGATTATAGATCTAAGACTTTCTAACTCTTTAAATTAGAGTTATTTATTTTAATGTAAAATTAATATATAGTATTTGAAATAATTATGTAGATTATATTGACAAAGATAGTGGTAAAAAAGGAGTTGTGAA
This sequence comes from Prosopis cineraria, assembly GCF_029017545.1. Lineage (NCBI taxonomy): Eukaryota > Viridiplantae > Streptophyta > Magnoliopsida > Fabales > Fabaceae > Prosopis > Prosopis cineraria. The sequence goes on from NW_026555478.1 coordinate 18,209, forward strand.
GGGGAACTTGTTATTCAAGACACAAGGTAAACATTATTAATTTGTTGTGATGGGTGTGTTTGTGAATGGTTATGTGTTGTTTTGTTGTTTGGAAAAATTATGAATTATTAAAAATAAATACTGTATATATACTTGTTTGAAATTATTGCCAAGTGGGTTAAAAATTTATTTTTGTTTATCATGATGAGATATTATTGTTTCGATATATTCCTGTTTGGATATTTGAATGATGCATGACTTGTCAGGGTATTTTAATGTATGGTGTTAATGGGAATTTCTGTTCGGTTAATTATTACCACATGGTAAGCCCTCATTGGACCCAATGAGTGGCGTGTCGCTTGGTCCAACTCACCTTTGGCCGGGTGATTTGGCGTCCGAGCATGGCGAAAAGGAGGATATAAGGTGCAGTCATACAAATTAAATACTTGTTCGGTTTGTTTGAAAATATTGTTCGGTTAAATGTTTTGTGTGCCCACTTAGCAATCGCATGATTAGTTACAACCGCATGCATCATTACATATTAATTTTTGGTTACTGGGACTTTTAAGTCTTATTCCCCGTGATTAATATTTTTACAAGAGCGAGTCCGGCCGAGAAAGCACCAGAGGTGTAACTATGGTGTATGAAACACCATCTTTTGCGTTGCCTCTTATTTTAGATTATACAATGTATCTTGTGCCAACTTAGGACATATCTTCTTTGTGAAGCATGTAAACTCTAATCCTTTTTATTAAAAGTATTTATTTGACCAAGAGGGTTATGTTTGTCCCTCTTGATTCATGACCTAATTTAAATATCATGTCATGAGGATCCTGTCTGTCCCTCATGATTCTAATTGCTTTTTGAGATATTTTAAGGCCTGTGGTATATTATCTTGGATGTATCATGGTAAGAAAATTTTCTACCATAATAATGGTTTTAATAATTTACGAAAAATTCGTTTGTATTTTTGAGGGTGTTACAGCCATCGCCTTCATTCTTACTGCGTCGCCGATTGATTCCTCAATTCCCAAATCTTTAATTTATGCTTCTTAAATTTGTTTTTGTTTTTTGGGTTTTCTTCAGACAAGTGAAGCACAATAAAGATAGAAGGGTGAAAGGAAAGAGATGAGGGTATTTGAGTTTTTTTGTCAATTTTTTTGGTTTAATCCAATTTCATTTTTTTTAATTTCATGTCATACCAAATATAATTTTTAAAAGTTAATTCTAGTCTCATTCTCAATCTCAATCTCAATTTCATTCTCAATCCTTTAAAATGTAATACCTCATATCAAACAGGCCATAAGGAGGAACGTGTTCGGTACTTCAGTTCTGTTGGCCGTTATGCTTTGAAAACAAATGGGCCAGATTTATGAAACAAACTAGGCCCAACAGAACAATATAAAGCTGGTGTTTCTAATTCTCTGTTCGTTCAAAAGCAGAGCGCAGTTGCAGTTGAAGTATTGTCGAGGAAATCTTGCCTGAAAAGAAACTAGAGGCTATCTCCCAGATTTGAGGGGAAAGTGAGAGATATCGGGTATGGAGAGGCTACAGAGGATGTTTGCAGGTGCTGGAGGTGCACTGGGGCACCCACCTCCTGACTCGCCGACACTTGATTCCTCTGAGCAGGTTTATATTTCCTCGCTGGCCCTTCTCAAAATGCTCAAACACGGTTAGTTTTCTTTGCATGCCTTTCCGTCTTTTGAATCTCATGACTGTACAACCTAGCAGAATTCCAGGAATCTTGAGTTTTGAGCAGGGATAAATTTACATTCCAGGAGTGGTTAGGGTTCTGGGATTACCCCTTCCCTTTCTGCTTATGCAGTCAGCGATTTAGAACCCTTGTCTGAAATATCATAAAGCACTGGTTTTGTTCATGATTTACCTTTTTTCTGAGAAAGTTGATGTGATTTATAGGAAGAGCCGGTGTTCCCATGGAAGTTATGGGTTTGATGCTGGGGGAGTTTGTGGATGAGTATACCGTCCGCGTTGTAGATGTCTTTGCGATGCCACAAAGTGGTACTGGTGTTAGTGTTGAAGCCGTCGATCATGTTTTTCAGACTAACATGCTTGATATGCTGAAACAGACTGGAAGGTATTATCGTTTTCCTTTGATTTGCTTCTTATCGTTGTTGAAATACGAATGTTTCTATCTTGAATCCTTTAACTTGGAAGTCCCTTGCGCTTGAGTGCTTTTTTGTGTATTTGCGGTAACTTCCTTTCGTAGCCAAAATTTTTCAGTATACAAAAGATTATATGATGTAGACGCCCTACTTGTGGGCGTGCAAGCATCGTAATTAACGAGAATCTAGTCATTTAGTAGGGTTCCTTTTATCATCTTTAACAGACAATGGTAAATATTACTTAGTATAAAAGCCCTTATTATAGAATGCTAGGGTGGTTGACTTGATCCTCTTAGGATATGGAATGAGATCGTGACTAAGAGTTAACATCATGGAAGTTAAGCTGTTTTTGTAGTTGCTGCATTTTCCATCTTGTTTCAATGAATTACTTTTGTTTAAAAAAAAAAATTAGATGCGAAACAATTATGAGAAAAACATCCTTATTTGAAGCAATTAAGTTTAAAATCACGCGTGCTTTCTTACTCCTTGCCTTGCTGCACCTGCAACTCAGACTTAACCTCTTTTGCTACTGCTAATGAATTCTTCTGAAAGGAAGGAAAAAGAAACCCTCCTCAGCTGCTCAAGCTGGTGCCGTTTCTGATACTCACCTCTCCCTTCCCTCCTTTATTGCATTCCACCCATTGTGTCTTCTATCTAACTTATTCCAGTGCCCGCTTCTGTTATCCAGCAGCTAGGTAAGCCTACTGCTCATTTCCAATAACAGCCCACTCATGCTTCCAAGAATAGAACTTTATAGTTGGTGACCTATCATATTGCACTGTTGATTATATGGGTTTTGATAAATCTTTGTCTTGGTGTTTCAGACCAGAGATGGTTGTGGGATGGTATCATTCACATCCTGGGTTTGGTTGTTGGCTTTCCGGAGTGGACATTAATACACAACAGGTTACCTCTTGTCTTTGTCTTGTACTTCCTTTGTTACAAACCAGGAAGGGGAAAATAATGTCAAAAAATTATTCAAAGGTTTGATGCATAAATTGACTATATGCTTTGTATAATACAGAGTTTTGAGGCTTTAAATCAACGTGCTGTGGCCGTGGTGGTGGATCCTATTCAGAGTGTTAAAGGCAAGGTTGTAATTGATGCATTTCGGCTGATTAATCCACAAACTATGATGTTGGGTCAGGAACCAAGGCAGACAACATCTAACCTAGGGCATTTGAATAAGCCATCTATTCAAGTGAGCGTTCAGTGAATATCTTTCAGTTGTGAAACTTCTCCACAATTTTCTGTCTTTGATTCTGATTTTGATATCTTATTCTTGCCCCCTTTATAGGCTCTTATCCATGGTTTGAATCGACACTATTACTCCATAGCCATTAATTATAGGAAGAATGAGCTCGAAGAGAAGATGTTACTAAACCTTCACAAGAAGAAATGGACTGATGGTTTGACGCTGAGGCGTTTTGATGCTCATTCCAAAACCAATGAACAGACTGTTCAGGTAAGATAATTTTTTTTTTTAATCATGAAACGGAAATAAATGTACCTCATTTTTTTAATTCTTTACGCTCCAATTTGTTCCTCTCACCCATATGGGATGAGGACACATGTAGATTTTTTTTTTTTGGTCAAACGCGTATTTTTAATTATAGGAGATGTTAAAGGCCTAAAGCACCCTGTGGGATCAATTATTCAGCTCCTGATGACGACATTTTTTTATAATTTTTTTTTTTCATCAAACGCATATTTTTAATTATAACAGATGTTAAACGCCTAAAGCACTCTGTGGGATCAATTATTCAACTCCTATAGAATGAGTGGCCTGTTATTTAAGTAATTCTTCATGTTGATATAAATGGTTCTCTTTATTGATTGCATATCTCTGATTTATTTCAGGAGATGCTGAACTTAGCCATCAAGTACAATAAAGCCGTGCAGGAGGAGGATGAGTTGCCACCAGAGAAGCTTGCAATTGCCAACGTGGGTAGGCAAGATGCCAAAAAACATCTCGAAGAGCATGTTTCCAATTTGATGTCTTCAAACATAGTTCAGACTTTGGGAATGATGCTTGACACAGTTGTGTTTTAGAGTCAGTGTCATCATGGAGTTATTGATTATATGTCTAGCACTCAATTACTCAGAGCACTCATGTTTACCCAAAAAAGAAGAGCACTTTCTTGTTTGTCAGCGGAAACTGATGTTGATTAACCTTTTCTACCTCATAATGTGAGCGTTTCAGCTGGAGCGGTGGGTTGCATATTGTTTGGGGATAATGATCGTTTCAATATTTATTAGTCCTATACTCCTATGTGATTGTGGACTTAATTGAATTTGTGTTGAATAAGAACTAAGAAGAAAACAGATTTCCGATCAAACATAGCTGATTAAAATGAATAGTCCAGCGTTTGTTTGCCAGTAAGTGTTAATTGACTGATAGAGAAATTGCGAAGTTCTGCGCCTTATTGTTGCTGTAAAATAATTTGAAGGAGATTTTCAGTCTCCGCAGCTTTGTTGGTGATTCCAGTTCAAGAAATTTTGTTCGAATTGGACTTTTTAAAGGTACGTAAACATAGACTTCTATGATATTCTGCAGTTCCTGCACGGCAATTCCAAAATGCAAACATATCCTTGGCCTATTGCAAGCTCAAAAATGCTATAGCCAATCGGAACGTGAATCAATCCGAGTATCCGCTCACGTCTTTCCTGGTTCAGTTCTCCCTACCAGATGAGATGCAACTAAAGGTTTTCTGTCTAGCTTCTTCACCGTTCCGAGCAGCTTCTAGCAGTTTGTCTATGCTTGGACTGCCCTGTGACCTGGCTTCCACTATACATAATACTTTTCTCTATGAACCCCGGTTTCCCGTCCATCAGCTCGACCTTGCGTCCCAGCAACGGCAGCTAAGGCATTGCAAACGCCCTAGTTGTAACTTGACAGTTTATGAAATTTGTTTTTTATTATTTTTAAACAAAATAAAAATATGTTTTTATGCACATTTCCATTCGTCGTCTTTTATGCCGGGCATTATGCATTATGCATCATAATTCATCCTCTACTCTGGGAATGACTCTCACGCACTCGTACATTTCTCGTCTCGTCTCACGAGTTACATCAGAATTTATTTCTTATACGGATACGAAACATAAACTGTGGTTGACTTCAACAGAAGCTAAATAACTTTAGGCATCTTTTGTACTCTGCTGCTTTCTACGCCACAGCCATGACTCTGAAGGTGACTTGGGCAGGGGTGGTAGCAACACGGCTTTCCGGCAGAGACCAAATGGCCACCCCTCGCAGTGACAGAGTTCTTGAATAATGGAGCGCCTCCAATATTCAGAGAAATCAAGGTCGTTCAAGCTTGAACACGGCGAGAAGTTTGTCTTGACAGAATAAAACGGTTCTCCGCTCAAACGACTTGAGTGACATGAGAAACAACTTTTAACCGACAAAAACTCTTCCTTTTCATCATCGTCGACGTCTTCCCTTTCATGTAGCGCCACCATCTGAGTGATATACAGTTCTCTTGTCTCAGGAGAGTAAACCCAGGAAAAGTTGTCTCTCGCGACACTTGGCTTGTGCTTTTGTCTCTCCATGGCTCTACTTTTAACCGCTGAGACAACCACCTGAAAAACACGGAGGGAAAAAATAAAATAAAATCATGGAATTCACGTCAGGGGGAAATTTTCAAGGAAAAGATGAAATATATATCAAGGATGATCAGTGAGGTAAGCGTACTTCCTGTTCCTCATCAAAATCGCTGTTTGGGCACTCCTCATTGAGGCTTGCAGTTGAAAGCCGCCCACGGGAAGTACGGCAATGGGAAAATGCTTCCTTCAATGTTGCGGCAAGACAATTGTATCTCTTAGTAGCAGTATGGTTTGGAGGCTCTTCATGGTAGAACACGCCCATGGTTCCAGTTTTGCTTATTGATTTGTCAGAACATGAGAATATATACGGTAACTATTAATACCTGCATATTCACGCATATGCTGATGTTTTAATTGACCTGCTTTTTTGATAGTGGCCTCGCAGCGCCCTGATATAGTGATATCACTGACACTTTCCGTCCTTCAAGGTAAAGACAAGTCAAAAGGCCTAGACATCCCAACTAATTGCAATAAATTTCAATGGGGATTTTATTGCATACTTGACTGCCTTGATGGTGCTTGTATCCGTGTGCGAATTGGGGAACTTATCCAGAGATACACTTTAAGCTAAAGTCATGGTTCAAAAGACGTACCACCCAACCAATGCTGCTGTTTCATTAATTTGCTTAAATTGGTTGTCTCCAATTGAAAGTTACTATTGAAAAAACAACGGCGTCGGCAAAATCTTTTTTCCCATCTTATTATAGATATGGACTCGCATGATTTCAGGGGATTATGTCAAGTTACCCAAGCAAAGATGTCTGGACTCTGGACGCTAGACAAGACGGAAACTTTTCCAGAAGGGTCCACGTGTAATGCTTGTTCCAAATCTATTCTTGTACGTCTCCTTGAAGCTCCACAGTTTAATTGTAGGAAAATCCCAACAACATCCGTAATTAATATTCAAAGACAAGGTTAAAGTAGCAGTTAATATAACAATCATGTCATTATCATAAAGAGTAACAAACATTAATAACTTCTCATAACAGATCAAATAAGACGTTTGCAAGGGCAGAAGCTTATAACTAGACATTGAAAATTGATCTTATATCAGGCACAGTTGCTTGCCTAATTTCATAGCAAACTTGAGAGGTCAAATTGCCTATGCTCAGTTGCACATGACAGACAAATTGACGTACAAAGAGTATTAACAGTTGAATGAACGAGATCCTGTAGTTATAGTGTAAATTCTGTTATCATGATTTTCATGATCTATCTAATGAACCTATTTAAGGTTCATAAAAATAGGTGTGCATCCCCATTTTAGTTGCTGAAGTGCCGCTCTGTTCTGTTTGGTGATGAAAATATTGCCAGAGCCAACATGAGAGGATAATCCTAAAAACCATTTATAAAACCTTAGTCTGGGCAGAACCGAGGATCTGGATTAAATCTGAAAATTTTCAATAATGAACCTAAGTGCTATAGCCCTTGCAAGTTGTAAACAAGTCCAGTACTTCGGTGGAAATGAAGAGCTCTAAAATAATCCCGCAATTGCTATTTTATTCCAACAGATTAACTTATCGGGAAAAACTCACCGGACGCATGCGTCTGACCACAAAGCATAGTTCTTGAAGGGAAAATAGGAACAGGTTTTGACAACAGAAGCTTCAATGGTTCAGTTGGCAGATCTTTGAAGTTGCTGAGACGTAAGAGAAATCAAAGACTGTAGCTTAGCAACGGCCGAGGTCTTATCAGGTGGGCATTTGGAAAGAGAAATGTTCAAAGAATGGAGAGCCTCATCAAGCTTGCCAGCAGCCAAGGCAGCACACCCTGCTTTGTAAGCTTCGTCAGCCTCGCGGGCATCATATTGAGCCATCAAATAAGCACCAGAACTCTGGTTCGGGAAATAGGAAGAGGAAGATTCGAGAAGAGATGTGGCACGAGCATGCTCAAGATTGGAAATAGCCGAATCGATCTCTGCCATCAGAGCCTCAGGTGTCGCCGCGATTATGATCTTCACGCCATCATATACGCTCCAATGGGGCTTACCTTCTCCGGAACCCATATCACGCGCTAGGAATGTGAAATTCAAGTCGTATGTTCAAAACAATCCGATCGATCGATAAAAATTATGAGCTATACTGCAGATCCCAAAACCCCCTGCCCAATCAAGATTTCCGAACTCAGCTTTCAGATTGCACAATTCCGTCAAATTATCATGGTGGGCTCACCAAATGGTGAACAATAAAATGGCCCCAAATTACCATCTACAAAATCAGTCGGAGTATGAAGCAGGAGAAAGATGAAGAAACGAGACATTTGAAAATACAAGTTAATGATTCTTGTTTAATCCTTGGAAGTCCAGAAACAACCATACCGCATCCGCTTAAAGCCGTGAATCCCAGTCGCACAGATGGAGTGAATCAACTTCTGGATATTGGCCTTGCGGATCACACCATACACGTATGGTCCCTCACAAGCTCCACCACAGAATGCAAGAACCCAACAGTAAAACTATCAACACAGAGCCAGGTCTCTCGTGTTGGTTTTATTAAAAAACTAAAAAGAAAAATAAATTCTCGCACATTATGAATGGCCAAATGTTCCTGTACGTTTGTATGTCATCTTTATTGGATCTCCTTTGTTTTTGTTTTTCTTTTTTTATGTCTCTCTAAATCTGTATTTTTAAAAATCATCAAATTTAATTTTTTAAATTTAATTTAACAGTTCAAATTTACATTATTCTCTTCTCCCCTCTCCTTTGCAGGTGAGAAATCCAACTCCATCTTTATTTTTCACCCATTCGTGGATGCACTAAATGTGCATTATCTCTTACGACATGACCTGTTAAACATAATTTTTTAAACGAGATTAATTAATAGACTGAATAATTTGTTTAAATGTTCTTTAAATGTTATTTACAAAAAAGAAGTGCAGCATCTTAAACAGTAAAAAACTGCAACTTTTTATGTTAGAATTATTCAATTAGTATTAATAATAACTTATATTTTCAGTGCTTCATAACTATTATAATGTAGATATCAAATTAAAATATAGTTCCAGAGCTTCTTTTTAAAAAAAAAAAACAAATTCTTCGTATGTTACTTTCTCCGTTTGACCAACCTTCGTATGTTACTTTCAGAAAGGGGTAATTTCAGTCAAGTCAACATTTTTGCCTTGTATGAAAATTGGTAAAATAAAACCCTGGAATGATCATTACCCATGAATTCCAACAACTGCCCTCTGTAACATTTTATGATATTAAACAAGTACGGCTAATTTTTCATTTTGTGTTCATAATTAAACCCTGGCATGTTCCCAAACTGTTATGATTTTGTCAGATCAGACTAGAACTCAGGCACGGGCCGATGGGTGCCAAGAACAAAGAATTGGCACAAGTCCTTGCTCCTTTGAGGATCGATCTTAGACGAGACATAAGTCTGCTCTATATAAGACTGTAATATCAAAATTCTCCCTCAACTATATGCTTCGGAGACGCGGATGACTAAGTCTGCTCGCTATAATTAAATGGATTACATAATTTTTAGTTCGGTGCGCTTCACCTATATGCTTCGGAGAAGCAGATGACCATAAGTCTGCTCGCTATAATTAAATGGATTACATAATTTTTAGTTCGGTGCGATATTTTAAAAGAGAAAGCAGAATTCATGGAAAACTGATGGTAGGTAAAACACAGATGAGAAGGACCAAGAGAACGGAGATACCAATAACATGATTCATTCTAATGCCTGCTCAAGAGAGTTGCACCAAACCGATGAAAAATGTGTCAAAACTCAAAAAGGTGGAGTTCACTAGATATGAATACTCACTGTCCTGGTGCACCTAGCTTAGTTGGTGTACCATATATTCCCATCCTAAGTTCTCTATCAACATCGCCATCAAGAGTTACATCAAGAGTAGGGTTCTGCATCCCGAAGACAAATTGAATAATATTATCAGGCAGTTCACAACAGAACAACTCTGTCAAGTCACCTTGCCTCCGTGCCTGTCAAAAATCGTGTCTAATCCTAAATGACCATCCATGTCTCAATGATTCCCCCACCATCCCCCCCCCCCAAAAAAAAACCCCAAAATATATATATAGTAACAGTGAAAGAGACAGAAAGAATGTATCCTATTTCATTTCTTTAACAAAGAACGCGATGGAGAACAGAAGTGTGATGGGAGGCATACATGACAAAGGCTTTGCCTGATAGCTTTCTGTGCTTGTACCCACAGAGTGACTCCAGTTGATCATAATAACTTCAGTGTTGGTTAATCAACTCATGCCCCAACCACTCCAGAGGCCCATGGAACAATCACTGGTGCAGATGGGTGGGAGTTTCGATATGATTCAGGATACTTATACTTAAAATTTAGTCGTGGCTTCTCAGCCTGGCATCAGATCATCAGGAAGACTATATTAGACAGAGGGAAAACAAGAAGGAACATGATCAGGAAGAATGTAAGTAGGCCAAACCAGTAGTTACATTTGTAAAGTCCAAGAAAATTTACTGAGATAGAATAAAAAAAAAATCAGGTCATTGCAAATATGTAGAGAAGAGGAAATTTAGCGAATCATCAGGTAGAACTCACATATTTCAGCCAGCACTCTTGATGTTTGTGCTGATAGATATCTGGAGAATGACAACCAAACTCAGATGGGCAATAAACCCAAATATTACATTTCCGTTCACCTTCTTTGGCATTTCTTGCTTGGTCCAAGCAAGCCTGACAGCAATCAGCTGCACTATCTTTGTGATGGGTAAGACCCCATCTTACTGCCACACCATCATAATCTGTGTGAAGTTCAGGATGGCACTCCGGAGGCATGGGCCTGCCAGGAAGAATTTCCTCCTCTGAAAGAAAGCATGCTCAGTAAATAAAAAGAAGAAATTTTTGCGTCATAAAATATATGCACATTTCTAGCACCCAAATCTAGGATTAGTATGCATGTTTCCCCAGCCAGCAAACCAATCTAGTGCCAAATTTTCAACAGAACATGTATTGCAGCTTCATTTTCCTGTATCAGACAGGGTACTCAGGTGACATTACATTAAGATTTAGAGGGGGAAAAATGAACACGAGAAGATTATATTACCAAAATCTACTTCACCCTCAGGTTTATCATCATGTTCCTCATTAGCAACTTCACCAGGCATCCAGAGGCCAATTTCTTCAGAAAGCGCAAGCCAATCAGACTCCAGAGCTCTTACTAGCATCCCTAAGAAGTTGCAATAGTTACTAGTAACATGAAAAGACAAGTAAAGGATTCAAAAGCATAACACAACCAACTAGACCATCACAGAAACAATAGGAAAACAAAACTACTCATGGTCATACCTGCCTCTTTACGAGCAACGGTTGAGTTAGAAGTCGATTGCACAAGAGCCAACTTAGCTTCCTTCAGTTTTTCCTCACGCCAACTTTCAACTGCTTCTGTATTGTTTAGAAGTAATATCACCAAAAGGAGAAAGAGAGAGAATCAATGTCAAAAATACATAAGCAAAGAATCTGCCAAATTTTAGCAATTTAACATTTATATAACATAACTGAATTTGTATCCAGAATTCTAAATTAAAACAGCTATGAATAATTCAAAGAAAATGTTGGATTAGAATGCCCAGCTCTCCAGGGGAAAAAAATTCTAACACCAGAAACAATACATTCGCTCCACCACGTCAATGAGATGGTTGCCTGCTCTACAAAGAATAACTACCTCTCAAGTTTGGACTCAACATAAAGGTCAGGTACAACAAGATACAGACGCAAGGACAATTTCCCATATAGAGTTCCTCTATTTGGCTTTTTTTTTTTTTTTCACCTCACTTCTCAGTTCTTAAAATCACTCATTCTTTATTGCTACTCTGCACAGTCAAAAACTAGTATAGCATCAGTCAGTGACTCAGCAAGGATGAAAGCCAAACAAGCAGAGTGAAAGCCAGATCTTCCCGTGGAGAAAACCAAAAACTCAAAGCAGCACACTCAAGTATCCCGTGTTGAAGGACAAACCTCACCATCCACTCTCCTCTCTCCAGGTTTCACATTCTAAATGTAGCAACTCAACCTTAACCTCATCTGCCAACTAAACAAGACAACGACTGAGGAGAAGAAGTGCTTGCTGAAGTGTCACAACCATACCCGATTACAATAAGCCATGGCCTGTCCAAGCAGAAATTTTTTTCAAAAAAAAACTCGCAGGATAAGTCATACCATGTGCATATCCACATCTCATTAAACCCTCAATACCATCACCACAACCAGAATGAAGCATCCAGGTTTGCATGATAACTACTTACTAATCTTTACACATTTGGGGAAAAACTGAGATTCAAAAAGGAAAAAGTAAACAAGTTTTTGCCAAGTGGAAGGTACAATCATTTGCAATCGGGCTTGTTTGTATCGTCTTCACGCAATGTTAATGCAGACAAGAATAGGGAACTCTTCATGCCTCCACTATCAAACTTATGTCTTATTTTCCACAAATCCATTTAAGATCAAGGATCAGGCACCAGAGGACCTCAAATCTCTCAAACACAGGTAACAATTAAAAGCTTTCATGCAGAGAGAGACCCAAAACTTGCATGGCATCGATGGCAATATGCAGTTAATTATCACCTTACATGCAACTAGATAAAAATACCAGGAATGTGTTTCAAACTAAATCAAATGATCCCCCAAAAAAACACAAAAGGATTGAAGGATAACTTTCAAGCAAATCAAAGAATCTCTGCTTGCGTTCAAATTATAATGAAGAAAGAAAGGCTGCTAATATATCTTACTAAAGTATTTCCTCACTAAGCAAAACCTAGCAGCAAGTATCTTTGCTTATATTAGCTTGACCTGAGACTTCCACAAAATTTGCATCTAATAAGCTTGATCTGAGACATAGCTAGTTTAATTCTTGAATTACAAAATTTGCATCTAACAAGCAAGCTAGCAAGGAAGAAAAAGATTAATATGTCCATGCAGTAGCTATGTGGCGCACGCTTGAATCTTCTCCTTCCCACACAACGAACCAACCCTGCTCCTTCCAAAAGAAAAGTGTTTGCTATGAAGTGTCTGATCTTTGAAATACCAACAATCTCAGTATAAAGACAATCCATCGAAAGTAAGAGCATCAGTTATAGCACCAGTCCAAAGTGCCAAATTCTTCCAATTTCAAAATGGGTACACTCAGTATGTAATTCTTAACAATAAGCTTATTCTTTCGACTCAAAATTTACACTAGTGATACATGACCACTTGATAATAAACCTTTACACCTTCCCGCCCATGGCAAATGAATCTGGCCGGGAAAAATAAGATAGCTGTTGACATTCTGTTATTCCAACAATCGAAGTAAAATTGAGTTACTAAAACGCTTATCAAGGTTCGGAAAGGTAGGAATATTATATTCGCATTAGTAAAATTACAGGCATTGACTCACCTTGCTCCATGGCAATATTCCGGGTAGTGTTCGTGGCAGTAGAATTCAAGCTCCTCAGCGTCAGCAATATCTCATCCATTATTTTCTGTCTTAAATGCTGAGGCAACTGAGACCCCCTCTCTTCTCTTGATAACTCCCCTTCCAGTACCTTAACCTTTTGGTACAACGGTTTTATAATAGATTAACTTCTGTTCAATTCACGAGGAAGTGATAGCTCGAGCTAAGCATAGATGGTTCTTACCCATTTAACCAATTCCTGGGGTTTATATGCCTTACGGATTTGGATTGATTCTTCCATTTTCCGAATCTGGTCCGAAGTATACGGGACAACTGGAAAGACGATAAATTCAAAATTAAATCGAATGAGAGGATTTGGAGTTTTAGTATCAAAAAAGTAAAGCACGCTGTTAATACAAAGCAGAAGTGGGTTTTTAAGTTACGGAAACCACCTAAGCAGAGGCCAGTTTTAAGGATGAAAGATTAAAAATCCAAAATACCCACAATATTTCGAGCAGAAACCTATTTCAATACTTTATTCTGTTATGGGAGACAGGGAGGAGAACAGAAAACATCGACAATCACTAGTAATTCTATCATGAAAAAAGAAGAAGAAAATCCACCCGATCCTTATATATATATATATATATATATATTTAGCCAACAAATCCAATCCTCAGGTCGATACTTACTGCTTCGCGAAACGTTCCCCGAGTAGATATAAAGAGAGGCATAAAGAGTGCGAAGAAAGTAGAGAGCAACCGCAATGTTGAAAAAGCAAACTATGATAGCAGTTTTCTTGTACGAGCAAACCCACTTCCCTCTTCCTTGAAGCCCCCACTCAATTCTCGCCATAGCCCTCTCGCTTGCCCTTCTTCTTTATCCTCATCCCAATCCCACCATCGCCCACTTTCTTTCTCTTTCTTCGAAAAGGGCAGTGATTTGACGATTTCAATCTGAGATTGCGCTCACTCCAAATAGATCGATGAATCACGACAGGTTCAAAATGACAACTTCACCGCCAATCTGTGATTCGTGTTTACTATCCGACGGGCCAAGCAGCGGTAGCGTGATTATTCTTGCTCTGTTAGCTCCTCTAATTGAATCTAGTAATCGTGGTTCCCAAAAACAAAATAGTAATCGCGATTCCCTAATCGCATTTTTTTTTTTTTAACGAAACACAGGATCGTGCTTGTGCTAACGTGGCGCTTTTTGTCAATAGCTGTTGGGGATTAGGTGCTCCGCTCAATCATTTCGGTGGTTCCGTCATCATTGACGGCATGATGCTAAAGTGCGCTTGTGATTAGCGATTTGGCGTGTCTCCGCCGACGAATGCTACCGTACGCCAGTACTCCTCGAAAACTTCTTCTTCCCGTCAATATCCCACTTCTTTTGGCACCCAACCAAAAAAAAAAAAAAAACACAATAAACACTTCTTTCGAATTTGTTTCAAATGGCATTGTTTGTCTTGCCTTCTCTCCATTTTCTTTTCTCTTCACTTTTTTTTTTACTTTCTATTTCAACCGTTAAATTTATTTTTAATATTTCATAAAATTATTATTACTTGTTGGTGTCAATATTTAAGCTTTATGTATTTCACTTTGAAAGAAAGATTTATTACTCCACATGTTGATAACCTTTATTTTAATTTGTATATTGATTAGTAGCTAGAAGGAACTATGCTCCTAATTTATACTATAATTTTTAAACTTTTGCTGTTGTAGAATTTTTTAAAGATCCTAGTTACAGAAAATATTTTATCAAAATTTCTACAAAAGTGTTAAAACTTTCTTATGACAATTAGTATTAAAATTATCATAACTTTCATATAATTTGATTATTATTTTTTTCTTTCTTTTGTAAAATAAAATAAATTTTTATCTTAAGGCTTATGGGGACGTGTGAAGTGGTTCGCACCCATGTCGGTCACCTTTTATTTTTAGGGTATGACATAAACTAAATTTCAAAGTTTTTAATGCTGCAAAGATTATCAATGCCTTATACGCATATTTGATTGTGAAGCTGCCATCATTTGAAGGCTTCTAACATCATCTACATTAGGATGAGGAGGTTGAACAATAATGATATGATTGATGATTTTCAAGTGAAGATATATGTATAATTGAGCAACCTTCCAGTTGCCATCACTAGAACAAAAATCTATAACTTTATCATAAAGAATAGAGTTAGCATTAGGTATCGCATACTTGACTAAGGATTTAAGAAGGGGGTATATGTGTAATACCAAAAAGATATTATATTGCCACTTCCTACCTTCCATCCCACATGAGATATGAACTGATCCCAAACTTTATAAGTACTAGACCATATGTAAAAGTAAGAATTGATTTTATAAACTATGAAAATGATAACATTATTGCATTTATATTTGTCCTGAAGGACACGAACCTAAAGATAATTGAGTTTCATTGTGATTCTCAAGCAAAGTTTTATAATATAGATCCTATTTTAATTTTTAAGCTTCTTTAAAGTCAAGACTTCTCTAATTTTTTGTTTTTGGTGGCAAAGTTCCGAGATAAGAGGCAAGGCTTTTTAATCCCATCAATTGAGTTTCAAAGGAAGTCATAGGAATGAGTGGATATTATCGTGCATAAATGTTATTCCATCAGAGATAATTTTATTTGATAATCAAGACGTGGTCAGACATTAAATACAGACATTAAATAACATGAGCATATTTTTTAGCAAAATTCAAACATCATTTCGCCACACATTTAATGCATGTCTTTGAGACCTTGTTCCGTGATCATCAAATGTGTGGTCATTCACAAGCTCCAAGAAGGAAACTTTTTATGCTGCTATTGACCTGAACTCGAAAAGAAACACATCAAAAATGGTTAGGTGCTTGAGGGTCTATGTGGATTTCCTTTTGGAATTAGCTCTGGAATTAAAATTATAATTTTGCAAAAATTAATCTAAATATTTTTAAGTCTATAAAACTCTATTTTGGAGAAGTTATTTTTTTTCCTCCCTGAAAATCAAATTTTAACATTTAGAATTAGTCCTGTGATTACAATTATAGTTTTGCAAAAATTTATCTAAACAATTTCAAGTCTGTAGAACTCTATTTTGGAGAAATTACCTTTTCCCCCCTTAAAAATCAATTTTTAACATTTGAATATTTCCTATTCCTCCAATTTTTATAATTGATTCTTAAAAGTTAGTCAAACATTTTTAATTATAAAAATTAATTTTAAAAAAATATTATCCAAGCACTATCACATTTTGTTAATAAGCTTTTTTTATAATCAATTTTCATCAATTGAAATTCAAACACACCCTTAATTGTATATTGCCTTTAAGACATGTGAGGAAGTTACAATTCAACATGTTCCTTTCTTGTGCACGTTATATCCTATGGTGCTTTTAATCAAATCATGCATATTAATAAAAGTTCATTATTTATCTTAAATTCCATTAAATCACAATAATTTTTAAATTTTTCTCATAATAATATCAATTAATATCATGGTGGTAGTGGGTAAAGTACGTAATCAATATGTCTCCTATTTTTTGAAGACAGGTGTAAAATTATCTAATTACTCAAAAATGTTACAATACTCCTTATATTTAAGAATAAAATAAGCTCATAGAAAACATTTTATGTATTGAAACGGAGGGAGTAATTGGTTTGATTTTTTTTTATTAGTCATACAATTGGTTAGTTATTTGTGAACAATTGGTGTATTATTGTGTGCAGATATTATTCTATCAGAGATAATATTCACATTACGGTCAATTAGTCCATTTTACTATACTCAATTTGTTAATTACTGTAAACAATTTGTTAAATGTCTTCTGTTCCCTTGCATTCGGAGGGATGATGATATCATATAATGGTACTTATTCAAGTAATCAATGAGTTAACTTTTTATTTGAAGATTTTCAACATTTTCACTTAAGCTTCTACAGTCTTTTAATTTGAAGAACTTTTCACTTGAAATGCAATTCGACGGGTCAAAGGGTGCCTTGAAATGTATGAGATAGGTTTCTCTCTATTACATTTTCCTTCCACTGTAAATATAAACCATTTAAATTAAATATTTATCTTTAAAAATTATCAAATTTAAATAATCAAGTTTAATTTAACGATTTAAATTTGTAATTTTTCTTCCACTACAAAGAGCGAAAGCCTACTCTAGGATGTATTCAGAAATGACTCAAAGATGCATTCAAATATAAAAGTTGCCTGATTTACCAAAAAAATTCAAAGTCATTTGAAAAAGTCATTAAAAGTCCATTTCTCCAAAGCTACTTTCACTTAAGTCTGGGTTTGATTATTTTTTTTGGCCGATTGCATTTGAAGTTGGAGTTTGGGCATTAATGAGGAAGTGAATAATTTTTATTTTACTATCATACCCTTATGATTATTTACCAAGCATTATTTTTTTTTCATAGATTGTTAAGCTTGTAATTTTCTATAAACCACAGATTGTAGGGAGGCTAGGTAAATCATATGGGAAGCGATCATCAGCACTGACCCAAAAATTTATTAGCTTGAGAAAAGTAATCACTCAGCACTGCTTCGCACTTAATTGGTTAAACAAACAAAAAAGGAGAGTGAATTTATGAGACTGAAAATAATGAGCAAGGTTAATCAACAGATGTTATTTATTTTTTGGTAAGCATTATTTAACATATCAATTTTTGCTATTTAAAATTTTGATTTATATACTCTCTTTGTTAAAAAATGTAAGGTATTTTTAACTGAATCTCACTCTCCAATAAAATTTTTATCTACTTTCAAACTAACCCTATCTTCTTATATTTACCCCTATTAAATACCCTACAATAAATATAAAGTTATAATCAATAAGGGTACTTTTAAAAAAAGATAATGATTATATCTCGAAAGACTAAAAATATTTTATATTTTTGAACATCTAACTCTTCAAAACATGTCTTATATTTTTGAACGAAGTGAGTATATATTTTAATCATTTCAAATATATTGCATGTGTGCAATAAATATTACACATCAAAAAATCAATATTCTTTTCTGTAATTATATACATAAAATTACTTTTCACTATATATTATCAAAATATATTTTAATTTATTAAATTAAATTTTAAGAAAAATGTATTTAGATAAAAATTATTATAATAATTGAGTTTTATCAAACTAATTTTCATAAAAAATATTTGATGAATGGATTTTCAAAAAATGAAAAACCAAACAAGTCCTAAACTGGGGCTAGAAATTAGTACCATGCTTGAATTTTTAAAAATTTTGTATAGTCAATGTTGTTGTATGATCTCTATTTATAATTTTTCTTATAAAAAAATCAGAATTCAAGACTTATTTGAATAATTCTTGAAAATACATTTAAAGTATATTTTTATCAAATTCAATAAATAAGTAAATTCTTCAAATAAATTTTTTTAAATTAAAAATTAAACATATCCTTAATTTTTTAATTTTTTATTTGCGCAGCTAAGTTAAACCTAAAGGGGCACTACGTTTGATAAAACGGATCAAATCATGATCCAACATCAATGTGTGCATTAAATAACTATTAGTCAACAATAATATGATTTTTTTTTTTGCTCTTCTTTCTTTGCCATCAGGATTTTTTTGGTTTTGAAAGTTTTTTGTTGCTATAATTAAAATTTTAAAAATCAAACGCATCATTAAATTAAATAAAATACTTATTTAAGGGTTATTAGTTGGATGTGGTTAAACTGTTTATAAATAATTTAATATTTTTAATAATATACATAAAAATAATAAAATAAATCTACCAATAACCAACAGTTAAATTAAAAAATATTCAATTAAAGGTACTTAAATTTATAAAATATTCATACCTTACCATTAAATTTGTTTGGAAAAAAAATATAAGTACCTACTTTATATAGCACTTACGTCCTCTCCGTAATTTCGAAGACAAAACCACTAACATGCATGCACAGAAATTTATAAAATGGCCGTCCCTCTTCTTTATTCTCTTCTCGGCTCCCTGCCCTCTCCACCTCTCTTTGACACTACTCTGTCATTATTTATAAATTATTTTTAATATATTTTATCAGTATTAAATTTTTTTAAAAATTTATTAACTTTATTTTAAAATTTAATAAATTTTTAATTTTATCTCTGTTAAATATATACACTTTATTAATGTATTTTTTCTCCTCAATATTCAATCGAAGGTAAAAGAGAATATTTATAATAAAAATTTAATGATATGACTTATAAATATAACAAAAAAAAATCTTTTCTCCCCATCTCATGAATAAAATCAGAGAGAGTATGATTATGACATATTAATATATATTCCCTTCATCCCTATATATAAAGTATTTTTAATTGAATCTCGCATACCAATAAAGTATTATTATTTAGTTAAACTCACATAAATACACAATGATTTTTCAGTTTTGCCCTTGATAATACATAATTAATATCATGATGGTAGTAAAAAGATATACATTAATGATCTATTCTATTTTTTAAGATAAAGGTAGAATTATTTAATAAATTAAAAATATTATTGTCATTTTTATATTTAAAAATAAAATAAATTTTAAAAAAATACTTTATTTATAAAGAAAGAAGGAGTAATAATGATATTAAAATCACTACTACAAGCCCTCGAGACGTAATATGCCAATACTTTGAGAGAAATGGCTACTTTTATGAGGCAAAAGCTAAGGCTTGTTTGGCAGTTTTTTATTCTTCAAAATAAAATAAAAAATCTATTTAATAATATATTTTTAAAAAGTGTTTTGAAAAATAAAAAAAATAAAATATTGTTAAAAAGAATAGAAAAACAGAAATGTCTTTTAAGTGTTCTTGGATTATTATTCTGAAAAACAAAAAAAATAAAAAATATTTATTTTTATTTTTATTATTTTTTCAGAACATGTTGTATAAAACATTAATCCTTAAAACAATAAAATAAAAATAATTTCAAAAATTTCGTGCTCCCTTTCTATATTTTCAAGAGCTGGTTATCTTCATTTGTCTCCGTCGTCGGTCTGAGAGACAAATAAATCTCTGGCATTTTTCCTTCAATCTCATGTTTTGTAGCAAATTTTACAACGGAAGCTGGGAAGCAGCACGCCAAAGTGATGTTTACAACAAAATATCTTCTCTTCTTGGATTTTTTTTTTCAATCTTTTTTATTTCTCCATTTTTTATCTTTTTTCCAGCTTCTCATACCTATTTTTTAACCGTTAAAGGCCAAATCGCTTGAACCGGTAGATCGGTCAGTTTTTCTAGTTTTCCTAGTTCATTGACCCATTTATCAGTTCTTGACTGGTCTCGTTGAGTAGTATTGTGTAAAAATTCTTCAATCCAGTAAGATTTAGTCCAACTCAAGACAAGTTCGATCCTATCCTGTTTAGATAAAAATTAATCTTTTAAAACCAAAAAGATCAGACTTTTTCTTGGTTTGCACTGAATAAGAGACCAAATATCTAGACCACTTGATTTGATCCGGTCTTATAAATGTATTTAATACAATTATACTTAATTTATTAATTATTATAATAAGTTAATTTATAATAATAATTAGTATTTTTTGTGTTTTATATTTGTGAAGTCATGAATATCGAGTAAAATTCTAACATTGATAATCTTCAGTCTTCCTCTTTTATTAGTGAAATTTATTATTAATTTGGTGTAATAGACTTTACACATGTTGAATGTTGTTGAAGGTTGTTTGATTTAAATAATTTGTATCATAACTGAAATATTTTTTGTTGTTGTTGGAAATTATTC
This sequence comes from Prosopis cineraria, assembly GCF_029017545.1. NCBI lineage: Eukaryota > Viridiplantae > Streptophyta > Magnoliopsida > Fabales > Fabaceae > Prosopis > Prosopis cineraria. The sequence continues at coordinate 39,032 of NW_026555478.1, forward strand.
TGAATTTATAATTGTTATTGTTGTGATAAATTTTACATGACTATAAACAATTTTATTATATTAAATAAATTACTGCCTCTCATGGATAAAACAAAAAAAGAAAGTGAGATGCTGGATAAAATCGTGACTAGTCTTTTAATCTTACTAGATCAGTCTGATCATGTTTAATTTCAAACTATATTAGGATCAAGTCAGATTATGAGTTGCTTAACTTAGTCTTTTTTATAAAAAAGATTTGAGTTAGGTCCAAATTCAACCGAGTCATTCTTTTATACAGCCCTCCCTTCCCGTTCTGTAACATTAATAGCCGTTTGGTTCAAAGAATCAAAGGGAATGTAATGTAATGCAATGCAAAGCAAAGGAATGGAATGGAATGGAATGTAATGTAATGAGAATTACATGTGTTTGTTTGGTATGTTATATAAGAAAGGGTATTTTGATATAAAATGTGGTTGTAATGAGGATTACATAGGTTTATTAATGTAATCCTCTTTATAGTGTATGATGTAATTCCCTTTATATTATCTGGTGTCAACCAAACAGCTAAAATCATGTAATGCATTAGAATTATAGATAATCTCCTTACACTGCATCAAACTAAACAGACTATAACTGGACCAGACTAGCAACCAATTGAACTGGTTGGTCCAGATTTTTAAAACCGCAGTTGCAATCAACACGAGGGCTTTAAGCCTCAAAGCCTTGAACGTCACTCAAGCGACCAAGTTTAAGGGAAAAGTTAAATCGTGCTTATCTCGAGAACGTGGCACAAAGGTTGGTTTTTTTGACTTTTTGTGCATCTCTTGGGTAAAACAAAGTTTAAAATGATCTTTTGAAAACCAAATCCTGTGCTGCAACAGCGAGGAGTGCCTCTCTGTCTTGTAAGGTTCAGCTCTGGGAAGTGTGAAATTTGAGTTGAGGCTCGACAGCTTCCAAACAAGTTCATTAACGCTCGCCTTTGAATCTAGCACAATCTTCGTCTTCCGATTTCAAAAGCTGCGATTAAATTACCACCTCATGCGAAGAAAGGGAGCCCGTATTGACCTGAAGTTACTTCATTCTATCCAATCCGAATCAGCTGCTGTTTAGGAATTCGCCTTCTCAGCTCTGTAAGACTAGAAATTAAATGCTTGGAGTTCTACAGTAGAGAATTATTTCATTTATTTTTGAAAAAAAGGGAGGAAAATGTGGGGATTTGGGGGTAGGTTCTACTGGGGACAAAATCTGGTGCCCGAGAGAGCTGAAGGGATAGTTGTGGTATTCGCATGGATGTCAAGCGACGAGAGGCACTTGAATAAATACGTAGATCTCTACTCATCCATCGGATGGAATTCGCTTATCTGTCACTCCCAATTTCTCAATATGTGAGTTTCTATTTGCCAAATTTGTCTGACCCCCGATTGCCCCACTTTCATGTTAATCACGAAGTTAACGATCAATCATCCCCCTATATCTGGTGTATTTATGTTCTTGCAACTTCACCTTATATATCTATACTTCTGTTTAAAAATGAATCGCTGGTGATAATTGAAATACACAGTGCAAGATTGATAGTTTTGTAATCTGACAATGCCAGGAGTGCTGGTTGATAGTAATTCCAACCAGCTGGATATTTTCATGGAAATAATTATATACTCGAGCCGGCAACCCTATTACCCGTAGAAATTATATCTCCCCTTATGTTCTGCATCTATACGATGCTTTTAGTAGATCTTCAAATTTCTGCGAGCCTTTCTTCGAAGGATTTTCTGGAAGCATAATAAACTAATGCTTTGTTCTCTATAATTTTGCTTTTTTTTATTGCAGGTTCTTCCCTGAGAAAGCAACAAGTCTTGCTGCTAACATACTCAATGAACTTGTGAAGGTTAGTCTTATCTTAGTTCTCCACTTTGGCAAAAAGAAAAAAAAAAGTAGTTTAGGTCGCCTAAAAAGCAGTTTCAACTTTCAAGTGGAATATAACTCAGATTTTTTTAAACACTCTGCCACACTTTTACATATTTTAGTCCAGTCAAAAAATTGACTCGTTGGTTGAAGCGTGTGAAATGCCTCTTCATGCATGTCAATATGCAGGTGCTGAGAATTAGGCCTTGCCCCATAGTCTTTGCGTCTTTTTCCGGGGGTGCAAAAGCTTGTATGTTTGAGGTTCTTCAGGTATTCAATTCTATACTCTATCGCCTTGTTCGTCCCATTTTTCTTTTTAAGAGTATATATCAATGTCGTATTATTTCATTTGTTGTTAAATTTTTCCCACATCATACCATAATAAAATCTGACTTATGACAATTTAATTTCCCTTTGATTTCAGATTATCGAGGGAAAGTGTGAAGGACATAACAAGGTATGCATGTCTTTTCTATCTGCAGTTTATGGGATGCTTGAATTACATATATTATATCACATGATAGTGTTGAAAGCCAAATTCAAATATTCTGTAATTCCATTAATTAATTTGTCCTGTTTCCGTGTACAAACTATTTTAGTCAGTTTCCTGCGACATGGATCTTTATATCCAGGATTCTTGGTTTTTTCCCTTTTAACTTTTTGGCTGACTGATAATTCAATAAACTTGTAAACCATTTTAACAACACAGGTTGACTACCAGCTTGTTAGAGACTCTATTTCTGGCTATATTTATGATTCCAGTCCAGTTGATTTCACCAGTGATTTGGGTGCTCGATTTCTTTTACACCCTTCTGTTTTGAAAATGTCCCATCCACCAAGGTTTGCTTCGTGGATCGCAAATGGCATTGCATCTGGTCTTGATGCTCTCTTCCTCAGCAGGTTTGAATCACAGCGAGCTGAGTATTGGCAAACTCTTTACTCCACTATTGTAAGTGGTCAATGATAAAGAACAAGCTTTTCTGCCTTTCTTGTTCTGTTAGTTTTTTTTTTTTTTAATTTTCTACTTAGTCCTTATTGAGTTACATTCTATTGCAGAGGATGCAGGCCCCCTATCTCATTTTTTGTTCTGAAAATGACGATCTTGCTCATTTTCAAGTTATTTCAAATTTTGTCCAACGACTAAAAGACCTTGGCTGTGACGTCAAAATGGTAAAATGGGATACCTCTCCTCATGTAGGTAAGCATCTGCAGTCTACACTTAATTTGTGAGAAGATCCTACTTGACAGACCTGTGCCTGGTTGAACGATGAAGATCTTGTCATGATTTTATTCTTAAAGTAGCATGCTTTAATATCTATGCAAGTTCGGTTGTCACTTGTCAATATCACTCTAGCTATTGCTCGTCTATTTTGGCAGGAAAAGCCATTTTGCTTGTTAGTCCTTCACTGGGAAAATTTTTAAATTTACATTTTACATCACATTAACGTCCTGGCTGAGAAAGCAACTGCCCATCGTTTTTTTTTTCTTCCTGTTTTTGTCAACTTTGACTAAGCTGAGAGCAGAAAGATGATAGCATCATTTGTTCTGTTTGAGTGCGGTTACAAGGGGTTAAGAGACCTGCGTTTTCATGAAACTGCAATGAGCACAGTAACTAGACTTTCCCCATTCTCTTACTGTATTTTATTCAGGTCATTATCGGCACCATCCAATAGATTACAAGGCTGCAGTCACTGAGATCCTTGGCAAGGCAGCTACAATTTATATTTCCAGAAAAAGACCCGTTGAAGATAAGAGACTGGGCATTGAGGGAGCAAAAGATGGAATCTTACATCCAATCAACAATTTCAGGAAAGCTGCAACGACTTCAACCAGTTTTCAGGGCTTTGCTGTTGCTTCTGATGATTGGTTGTCAGGTTCAATGAATTATTACGAGGGTAAACGTGTTGGTTCTGTGCCAGATGAACGCAAGGAAGGCTTGATTCATTTACGGGCTCGCCCCAGCATCAATGCGTATGGGGTTCTTGGCCAAGCGTTATTTGATATATGCGTTCCTGAGAATGTTGAGGATTGGGATATCAGATCAAATTCCAAGAATGCACGATCATTCGCTGGTACAAGGAGGCATGGTTCTTTCAATCCTATAAAATGCATATGGCGCTCGAGGTTGTAGGATGTTGACTAGTTTCGCAGGACTCAGGCTGACAACTCTCCAACGAGTAATGACTTCGAACTTTGAAGGTGATGTTGCCTTCAAACTCGTAGGCAACTGTTTGGACCCCGGCAGATTCACCAAGGCCCAGACATGTATAGTACCGAAAATAAGAGGCTGAAAGGGTGAAACCTTAAATGTGATTTGTTTGTTTTCTGTTAGGGGAGGACATCGTGATGGGTCAAGCAGTTCGTCATTCTGGAACAAAAATTGAACAGCTACTTGACTTCACCGGAAAAGATATACTGTTATGTTTGAGATCACTTGACTGTTTGTTCCAAATCGAGTTGACAAAGTGCTTTTGGAAAGTGATATATTTCTAAATTCTAACTTCGGTACTGCTCCCTATTTCCTGGTCACTAACGTTTATTATTTTTTTAGTACTGGTATATACGCATTGATGCTCCTGATCTTAAAAATAGGAGCTAAATAATTAATTTTACAGGGAATAAAGGAATTAGTTAAATTAATTATTTATAAAAAAATGTGTTGATTTTTTTAAAATACCATTTTTAGTCATTTATAATTTTATATTGAAAACTGCCTATATTAAAGTAAAATTTGAGAGATGACTTCCAAAAATTTGATTACCTGTGCAGTACGCGTATAACTGTAAAATAGTAAAATTTGGCATCATTTTAAAAAAGATAATAGATATAAATACTTATATTTAGCATATTGAAAAAAAAAGACCAATTGAAAACCTTTTGAATTGTTTGATGAAATTCAGTTGACCATATTTTAAACATAAATGCCCCGATCTATGATATGTTGGTCACATCTTGCAAAATTGATGGCAAGAACAATGTCAGTGAAACAAATAATCCAAGTTAACAAATACAAAATAATTAATAATCATACAAATTAATAAAGTGATTAAAAGAATAATGAGAGGCATCTAAATATACAATAGATCCAAAAATGAATGAAATACAATAAAAACCTTAATCAACAAATGAACATGTATCCACATTGTTCCATTTATAATTAGTATGTAAGTTGATGTTGTGGGAAACTTTTAATTTGGACTTTTAATTAATTAAAATTCAAATTAAAACCCGAACAAAATAACCAATTAACAGCCGAATCTTATTAACATTAATATATAAATAAAATAAAATTCGAGCCATCAATTTAGGCTCTAGCAAATTTAGCCAACATTATATGGCTAAATAAAATTAATAACCCACATTTTTCTAAATCAAGATAATGACTGTTTCTCAAATTATCTTCGATTTAAAAGACAAAACTATCTTTAAACATTGCAATATTCTAATTTCTCTTTTTCACGCTAATTTTGCTTTCACCCATCTGAAGACATAGAAACGATACTATACTCTTGGTCACGATGGTGAAGAAGCTGACAGTAGACAACTAAATAGTTCACGCCTATGGATAAATGGAGTTAGAGATTCAGTCAGGAGACTATAAGAACAAGAGTTGAGGCAGACTGGAAGCTATAGATTCAGGTTGAAAAATCACAAATACGAGGTGAGGAAGTTCGAAACTGTAACTTCTACACAAAGCCACATTAAAATTGCAAATTCGAGGTGAGAAAGTCCGATCAGACTTTGTTACAAAAGCTAGAGTTCAAATAAGGGTTTCCTGAGATTTTGTTTGATCTGTTTTGAAAAAAATGATTATGTATTTTTTATGTTATTGATTTGCGATACTGCATCATTGATATATGACTGTATATCAATTATAAATAAATTTATGTCTAGTTATATTGATTTACAATAATATATTGGTGATATACTATTATCACTAATATATAAGCTATGTCAGTGAAAACTTACTAATTTGTTTATCATTGATATATAGTTGTATATCAATGATATAGTATTGCAGATCAGTAGTGGAATTTTATTTTTAATGCTAATATCCTTTTCATAATATCTGAGAAAAACAGAGAGGAAAAAAGAAGAAAAGCTCCATGATGAAGATGGTGATCTAGGCAAATTAGATTAAAAATTCTAATGAATAAAAGCATTATATGAGAGATGAATATAATGATCCAGGAAAATTAAATTCGAAATTATGGTGAAGAAAATATTTAGAAATGATAAATCAAAAAGGGAGCACACACAATATGATTTTTTATGATAAAAATGAAAGATTTAATCAGCTAAAAATTAGTTAACTCAAATATTTTTTATTTTAATAATAAATTTATTCTAATGATAAAAAAGGAAAACACATCTAATTAATTTTATGAATGGGCCATATTTTAAAATATTTAAAAATATCATTTGTAATTTGTGAGAGTTGCATTTTTTGAGACCATTGAACTAATTTTCTCTACAATTGAATATTTCTCATAAATCACTGTTTAAACATGAATTATAGTGTTGGGCTCTCTTACTATGGATTTAGAATTTTTCTCAAAAGCACTTTTAAGTAGGAGTGTTCACGGGATGAGACGGAATAAGATCAGGACAGGATCGAGACACCACTGCCCCATGTCTCATCCTGAAAAAAGCCTGGGGTTGAAATTTTGTCCTGTATTTCATCCCATCTTGAAAGTCTTCCTGTCTCTTTAAGAATCAAGATAAGATTGGAACGTCTCGTCATCTCGATAAATCAGATAATGTCAAAGTAAGATCTAGACGATAACATTTATTAAAATTTTAAATCATATAATCTATTAAGTTTAAAATCAAAACAATACAAGTATATAAATCACAATAATTTAAAGTCAATTATTAAATTACATTAATCATAATTCCATATTATGATAGCAATTACAAATAATTTTTAAGCTATAAGAGCAGCAACAACAGGCAAACCGAGCATAATATCAAATCATTATTTTTCTATTTTAGTTGAAATGTGCTAAGCTAATTGCTCTTTTAAAAATAAAGTAAAAAAATATGATATAAATAAAAGTTATTAAATAGATAGATATAAAAATAAATTATATTAATATAATTAATATATTATAAAAAAAGATATATTTGTTTACTCTATATCATTAAAACTATTAATATAAAAAACTTTAGTTTTACATAAGAATTGCAAGTATTGAAATTATAATTAATATAATTAATATAAAAATAAATTATATTAATATAATTAATATATTTAATATTTATTTTAAAAAAATATATATATATATAATATTTGGGAGGAGCCGGGACATCTCGATGGTAATCCCGTGTTGTAACACCCTCAAATTTACAAACTGATTTTTCACAAATTATTAATTCAAGAAATCATTTTTTTTTTCATTGAACCCTTATCATACCCTTATCATGGTAGAAAAATTTCTACCATGATACATCCAAGACAATATACCACAGGTCTTAAAATATCTCAAAAAGCAATTATAACCATGAGGGACAGACATGATCCTCATAGCATGTTATTTAAATCAGGTCATGAATCAAGAGGGACAGATATAATCCTCTTGGTCATATAAATACTTTTAATAAAAAGGATTAGAGTTTACATGCTTCACAAAGAAGATATGTTCTAAGTTGGCACAAGATACATTGTATAATCCAAAATAAGAGGCAACGTAAAAGATGGTGTCTCATACACCATAATTACACCTCTGGTGCTTTCTCGGCCGGACTCGCTCCTGTAAAAATATTAACCACGGGGAATGAGACTTAAGAGTCCCAGTAACCAAAAATTAATATGTAATGATGCATGCGGATGTAACTAATCATGCGATTGCTAAGTGGGCACACAAAACATTTAACCGAATAATATTTTCAAACAAACCGAACAAGTATTTAATTGCATGACTGCACCTTATATCCTCCTTTCACCATGCTCGGACGCCAAATCACCCGGCCAAAGGTGAGTTGGACCAAGCGACACGCCACTCATTGGGTCCAATGAGGGCTTACCACGTGGTAATAATTAACCGAACAGAAATTCCCATTAACACCATACATTAAAATACCCTGACAAGTCATGCATCATTCAAATATCCAAACAGGAATATATCCGAACAATAATATCTCATCATGATAAATAAAAAAATAAAATTTTAACCCACTTGGCAATAATTTCAAACAAGTATATACAGTATTTATTTTCAATAATTCATAATTTTTCCAAACAACAAAACAACACATAACCATTCACAAACACACTCATCACAACACATTAATAATGGTTACCTTGTGTCTTGAATAACAAGTTCCCCTTCACAACTCCTTTTTCACCACTATCTTTGTCAATATAATCTACATAATTATTTCACAATACTATATATTAATTTTACATTAAAATAAATAACTCTAATTTAAAGAGTTAGAAAGTCTTAAATCTATAGTCCATATTAACACTAATTTAAGATTTATGCCTCATTTAACTTCCCAAATTCTTTTCTAAAATTCTCGTACCCTAATGAACTATTTTTTTTATCCTCAATTCACTTCTAGTATCACAATTTCATCCTTCTACATTCTAAAAATTCATCCAAAAATAAATTAAAAATTTTAGAATTATCCTGAAGTCTCAAATCACCTTTCTATAACCTCAAAAATACCTATTCATAATCATAGGTTTATCCCTACGTCTCAGATTCCACATAAATTCAACCATATAGATCTAGATTTTAACTCAAAAATTCTTAAACATGAGTTTCAACCTTAAAAAAATATTCTATAATATTTTTTATATCCCTAAGAATTTTAACCTATATTTTTAATCCATCATATCATCAGATTAACTATCCTATAGAAAAATCCTAATCAAAATATTTACTCTATCCTACAAAATAATCATATCACTAGAAAGCTAATATTATTTAGAAAATAACTATAAAATTAATTTTGTAATTAAATAAATTTTTAAATGCTAATCTAAACAGGAAAGTTAGAACATACCTGAAGAAAAAGAAAATAATCCCCCCTTGCGAGAAAACGCCGAGCAACGTGAGAGGAAGAGAGAAAAATAATATAAAAATGGGATTGTGAGTCCCAAAATTATATTAAAAAAAACTATAGGTTTGAATTTAATTATTCAAACCTTTGGGCCAAAAGTTACAATTTTCTCTAAATTGCATCTTAGCCTCTCATGCTTCCTAATGCACACACCCCCTCCTTTTTATACATGAAGGCACCTCTTCTCTTCCCTCATCTAACCAATGTGGGACTTAGAAACAACAACCTTCCACCCCCTTTTTTTTTGTTCCTTCTACTTTCTCTCTTTTTTTTTTCAACACATACATAAAAAAAATTATTTATGTATTATATCTTAACTAAATATTGCTTATGTGGTTTTGAATTTAAATTTTTAAATTTATAATTAAATACCCAACCATAATATTATTTCTAAATAACCTCAAATAATATAAATTTCTATTATTATCATTTTTTTTTCTCAAAACCTAAATTCCACAATTTCTTTATTATATAAAAAATTAGGATGTTACACGTGTCCCATCCTATCCCGAACCTCTTCTTTATCTCTTATCATAAAGTTATGTCTCGATTGTTTTCAGGCTGAGACGAGACCCATTCCTATATGATTGAAACTATACTGGATCAATCGGGATGGATATAAGATGAACACCCTTACTTTTAAGATTAATTAAATCTAGAAATCTCGCATGTTAACATTTGTAAAACTTTGGGTCTACAAAATTATCTCTTTGATTAGGATGTCTTCAAGCTCCTATAGGATTTTAACATTTGTAAACTTAGAAGAAATGTCCTAATATTTTTGTTTTTCCCACTTTTACTTTCCCCAGCCATTCTTTTAATTATGTGTTAACATAAATTTGGTTTTGGGATCAAAAATTTGGATGATTCAGATTTTAATACTAAACGAATCATTCAAATTAAATTTGTATCATCCACAGCGATAATAAAATATATTTAGTATTATTCCATTTTTATTTTAATAAAAATAAACTAAAATATAAAAAAATTTGTTAATCTGAACTATTCATATTCCATATTGCTTATCATGTGATGGGCACCAAAACCGGATGCATTTAAGATTATCTTTATATCTACTTTTTCTTTTTATTTATTACTATAATTGCCTTCTTATAAAAAAAGATAAATAATTGAATATATATATATATATATATTATATTATGTCATGCAGTTGATTATTAAAGAAAGGAAGACATGGGGACATTATAATACTTTAAAAAAAAATATTCAAGACACAAGATCCTTTTTGGTGGGAAAAGCCAAGATATCCCTGCATCTAAGCAACACGTTGGGAAATGAAGTTGACTATTCTCAACAACCCATTCTCTTTTTTCCCAAAAAAAAAAAAAACAAGCCTTATAACATTTCCATGCCATAAATATTAAGCCTAGAAATTATTATTACTCTCGCATGATAATGTCATCAACTAATAGTTTATGGGGAGGAAACATATCTGTATAATTGTATTGGATGGGATATCTCTATGCGGGGACACAGTTATGCAGCTGAACACAGTTTTGACTCTGACAACAAATGCACTCAAAGGAAGGAAAGGTAGAAAACACAAAAGAGAGGATGAAAGGTCTGTGTTGTCGCACAGTTGAGAAAAAAAATGAAAGCTTTTCATATAGCATTAAACCTTCATCCACTTTTAGGACAGGAAAAAAAAAAAAAACACTCCATGCACTCACCGTACGGTTCGGACGTGCCTGAGGCGCAAAATCCAAAATTTTAAATGGGAACAGAAATATTTCCATATAAAGGCTCAGATTCATTTCACTCGTTGGCACAGACTCTTTTTTTTTTTTAATTTCTTATAAAACTCCCACACCATTGGGCTTTATTTTTGAGCTTGGATTTACCATGCGAAGGCAACCCAACATCAACTGTTCACCAATATCGATTGCAAGATCTTTCATGGACAGACAAAAAATGTTGAAGACCAGGAATGTAACCAAGTCTAATTAAATTGCCCCCGTGCTGTGTAATACACTGAGCTCTTTCATGCCTTCGACAAAAATAATTTAAGAGAAAGAAACAAAAGAAGCCATGCCAAGAAGTTAATAGGGTTAAAAAGGGCAGCAACTGATAGCACGAAAACACAAAAGATGTTCATTATAAATGGAGGAGGCCCAGGCAACGCATTTTGAAGCAAAGGAAGCCTCCCTATTCATTGATATTGGGAAATGTGTCCCTAGCTAGTGGTGCCTCCGGCTCGGCTTGTGTAGCATTAGAAGTGATATAGATACAACTATAGTAGTAGCATGGAATATGTAATTGGAGGAAGCTATAAATGGTTACAGCCTATAAAGGTAAATCGAAACCACGTGCGGAAGGTGAAGCCACTCATTAGACTTCGGAGATTCGGAAGAGCGCCCAAATAAAAAGGAAAAAGGAAGAAAGTAACCACCTATCGGAATTCGGAAGTCAACACCGGAAGGGAGGCAAGTGCAATACATAGCCTGATTTGAACTGGAAGAAGGGCGACGGTGAAGTGGCTTCCAATCTGTTCAAGCAAAACAGAGAGGGGATGAAGATACTCGTTACAGGCGCATCCGGTTACCTCGGGGGAAGGCTCTGCAATGCTTTGCTCCGCAAAGGGTACTCAATTAGGGTCCTTGCAAGGCGAACCAGTGATCTCTCCGCCCTCACTTCGCCTGCCCATGCCGGAGCTCTTGAAATCGTCTACGGTGATATCACTGACTATGCTTCTCTCCTCTCTGCCTGCTCCAGCTGCCACATCATCTTCCACTTAGCCGCTCTTGTCGAGCCCTGGCTTCCCGATCCCTCTAAATTCTTATCTGTCAGCGTGCAACCTTTCATTTTTCTGTCTATATATAATATATTTTACATAACCGAATCTGATACCTTGACAATTGTCTTTTAATTGTATTAGGTGAACGTTGGTGGGTTGAAAAATTTGTTGGAGGCAGTGAAGCAGACAAATACAGTGGAGAAAATTGTATACACTTCATCATTTTTTGCTCTGGGACCAACTGATGGAAGCATTGCTGATGAGAATCAAGTAGGAAGAGTTTTTATTTGGTGCTTACTCGCCATAGTTATACTCTGAAGATGTTATGAGCTTTTCTTACTAGGTTTGCGTATTGGTTTCGGAAATTCAATTATAATCACAGGTCCATCATGAAAAGTTTTTCTGCACAGAATATGAGAAATCAAAGGTTGCTACGGATAAAATTGCGAGGCAAGCTGTGTCTGAGGGTATACCATTAGTGGTGGTTTATCCCGGGGTTATCTATGGACCTGGCAAAGTTACGGCAGGAAACATTGTTGGTCGACTGGTACTATTTCTGGTTTTTAACTCTAATTTAACTTATAGCAATACTATTCCCTTTTCTTGTTTAATCAGATGAGAAAGATGATCCCTTGTCTGTCTGGTTCTTATATATGTGTTTTACCTAGTATCATGCACGCTTGGAATAGGGAGACACTTTTTGGTAGGAGTTCATATTCGATGCCCGTCGTTTCATTTATGTAAAATATGGAGCAAAACCGATGTGTGAAGCTTATAAGCTTTAGTCTAAGGGTACAAGTGGATTGCAATTTTGTGATTTCCCTTGATGCTTTCTCTTTTAAATTCAATTTCAGCTGTTTTTAACCAACTTTGTTTATGTATTAATGCAAATTTAGCATCTAGTTTGTTGTTCAGATCCTTGATCATATCTTTACGATTCAGCTTTCCACCTTTAGTGTATACATAAAATTCATGAGGCGATTGAGATTGAGTTTATATGGAAAGCAAGAGGAGGAGCACTAAACCACAGTTCAAAGTTAGGTTAGGCTGATGCTCTATGCATTACGGATTTTAGGGTAAGTTGTAAGTTTTTTTGTTAAGTATTTCAGTACTGCAAGCCAAACTCATGAGGAAGGCGTCATGACACTGAAATTAGGGTCTGCTTGGTAGAGATGTGACAATGAACTGGTTGAAAAACTTGTGATTCTTGTTTTTATTTAGTATCCTGTCATGCCCAACTTCCTGCACGCCCTTAATTTCACAACTGGCCTTTTCTTCCTCCTGTTTTAGAATATAAATAAGGAGTTAATTTTCTTTTTCATTATAGTTTGCTATGCAGTATTATTTTACTGGCAAACTACTGGAATTAATGCATTCAGAACTGATGTTCTGACCTCTTTCATTTGTTATTACTGGTTTTCTATATAAGCACCAGCTGCATGATTTAACATGATATCTTCGTTTTCAATCCTATTAACTTACATCTTACTGAAAAAGCACTTTGATGCTGCCACACTTCAGATCATTGAACGTTTTAATGGACGATTACCTGGTTACATTGGCTACGGAAATGATAGATTTTCTTTTAGCCATGTTGATGACGTAGTGGAGGGACACATTGCTGCAATGGAAAAAGGTCAACTTGGTAATAGGTATCTGCTAACAGGTGAAAATGCATCATTTAGGCACGTTTTTGATATAGCCGCTGTCGTCACTAATACAAGAAGACCGTTATTTAATATCCCTCTGTGGGTGATTGAAGCATATGGTTGGTTGTCAGTTTTATTCTCTCGAATAACTGGAAAGCTTCCCCTCATCAGTCCGCCAGTAAGTTACTTGATTTAGACTAAAAGAAATGGTGACTTCCCGTCCATATTTGATCAGAATTCTCCTCTGCTGTTGTTCTGTTCTCAGGTATATAATGTGATTTGTTCTAATTTCCATGCCTCAATCTTGCTGCAGACAGTTTACGTTTTAAGGCATCGATGGGAATATTCCTGCAATAAAGCTAAACTAGAGCTAGATTATAGACCCAGAAATTTGAAAGATGGACTAGCAGAGGTGCTACTATGGTTGAAGAACTCGGGCTTCATAAGCTACTAATGGGAAGAGTCAAACTTTCAATGTCCAGCTGGAAATTTTACCTCAGTACTTTACAAGTGAACTTGTTTAATTCCAAGCTTAGACAGATGGAAATTTATTTATTCACCATAATTCAGAGGGCTAATGATGATGGCAATCTTTGAGACAGGGTCCAATCTACTTCTGCAAGGCAGACCATTCAAAGCAGGGCGAAGAATTTCTTTGGTAGGTGAATGGATGATGATGAGGAGTGCTATTCTGCAATATATATATTGACCCCCTGAAACAGGACAGTGGTAAATGGAAAGGTGTCTTGGTTGCTCATAACTTGTCTGATTGGGACGCATTTCTCCATTCTATGTGATTGCTATTTGATAATTGAGTCATCTAAACCTTATTAGCTTGTTTTTATATAAAGAACTTCCCCTAATGAAACATCAGAGAATGTAAACTGCCCAATCGGTTTAGTGTTCAAGAACTTGTCTATACGCTTAATGTATATGTGTTTTCTGGAGTGCATTTATCATTTTACCATGTATTAGATATAGCAGTGTAACAAAGATTCTGATGCCTAAATTCAATAAAGTTGGCCGGGCTTCAATCTAACTGCCATTCACATTCTGTCATTTTTTTGGCTGTAGTAAATAGTTGTTTAGCCCTATATATTTATATTTTGAAGGGACATGAAGGCGTATATGCGTCTAAAAGGCCTAGCAGGTTAATTGTCTTCAATTGACCTCTCTCTGTCCCGGCGGCCGGGCCTATTTGTCTTAGAATTTGTTGTTTCTGTCCTTTTTTTTTTTTTAAATACAAAGGCAAGCTTAACAGCTTGAGAAAAAGGTACAAAGAGTTACACTCTTACATAAATCAAAATAGCAGACTAGGCCAGGTAGCATCTATTTTCCCAATCCTTTTGCCAAAGGTCCTTGCATCCTTCCGGAATTTCATGAAGTAGCACCAGATTTTCGCCTATCCGAGTTGCATCCTTAGCAAGAAAGTCTGCAATATTGTTGCTTTCTCTATATGCATGATGAATCTCAACTTTCCAATCAGTATATATCAAAATTCTAATGTCCTCCAATATATTCCTGTATCTACTTCCAGGACCCCCCTCTCTCATTAATGAATTTATCACTTCAAGAGAATCTGAAAATAATTGTACCTTGGAATATCCTATGAGTTTACAAACTTTCAATCCTATCTTAATGGCGTGAAGCTCAACTGTGGAAACTTCCATCAGCCCAAGATCCTTCTGAAAGCCCATAATCCATTGCCTCGGTGAATTCCTGAACACTCCCCCATAGGTAGCATGTTGGTTTTGCTAAACCGAGGCACCAATATCAATTCGAATAAAACCTTCTGGTGGTAGTCTCCAAAGCAAATTAGAATCATCAAAAACATTAATGATTCCATTTCTCAATACTCCATTAACAGTCTCCTCCATTGGTTGAGCTAAGCAAGAGCGAGTGACTTCATTTGCTAAAGATGTACTATCATCAAAGATTTTTCTACATCTAGATGTCCACAAATTCCAACAAATAAGGTCAAAATTTTTTGTCCATGGCCAGTGTTTGAATCTGTTTCCAACTGAGTTATGAGTTGAGTTCTACTTGAGCCAATCCTACAAATTACCACAAAAAAAACTTTGAAGTATGTAAGATTGTCTCCTCACCATTATACTTAAAAGGACACATTATTTTTAGAGAGATCATTTCTAGTTCTGATGGAATTAGTCGGTAGTTTTTCATGGAACACTTGCCACGGGAACATTTTAACTTTTCTAAAATCTACCATCTCCATAGTCGAGTCCACCTAGGATTTGGATTGTTGTTCTTCAATCTCACAATGTACTCGTAAGCAAATTGACAAGAGAAAACCCCATCCGAATATCCAGCCTAGCTAAAACCATCCACACCATTACCCCTTGGAATGGGATTAGCGCACATGGAATTGATGATATTAAGGGGCAAACAATTAAACCATGTAAAAGTCTTCCAGCTTCCTTCATTTGCCACAAAATCTCTAATCGAGGCATTAAGATTGCCAACATAATCCTTGTTAATCACATAAGCAATGAGAGGTAGATCAAGATTAGTCTATTTGTCCCATCAAACAAAGTTTCTCTTCCCCCAACAACTTTTCTTTCAACTCCATTCAAGAAAATATCCTGAACTTTGACAATGCTCCTCCAAGTATAGGAAGATTTTTTTTTTTGTTAACATTAATGTGTCCTCCTCAGTCACACTTATATTTAGCTCTTAAGCACTAGACCCAAAGGCATTCAAGTTTGCACAAGATTCCCTGACAAAAAGTTTAAGCATGAAGGCTTTATTATGATTATAGAGATTTTTTATGCCCAAACCCCCCTCTTTCTTTCCCATTTTGATGTTCTTCCAAGCAATAAGGTGTAGTTTCCTAGAATCATCAAATTGGTTCCAAAGAAAATTCCTACTCAAATTTTCAACTTTCATTCAAAATCCCTTTAGGGAGAAGCAAAGATTGCATTGAATAGCTTGAGATAGTTGAAAGAACAGATGTAATGAGAATCATTCTGTTAGTCATACTTAGAAACTTTCCTTTTCATGAAGAAAGTTTTTTCCTTTGCTTCTTAGATAACGAGATCAAAAGTGAGGTTTGTTGCTCTAGTATGTAAAAGCAGGACCCCAAGACATTTTTCAAGGTTACTAACAAGGCCTATCTCCACCATTTGGCTCGATCGTAGTGCTTGATTAAGATGTATGTTAGTCAAAAAGCAGAGTTTAGATTTAGCCCAATTGATTCTATATCTAGAAGCTTCACAAAAATCCACCATGACCTTCTTAACAACTTCAATTTGTTCTATTGAGGTTTTAGCAAAAGTAAAAGATCATCAACAGGGAACAAATGAGAAATAGTAGGTCATTTCTTAGAGAATTTAAAAGGTTTTTTTTTTTTTTCCCTTACATTCCCTTTCAATGATACGTCTAAGCATTTTCATACAAAGGACAAACAAATATGAACTGAGAAGATCCCATAGTCTAAGGCCCTCAGTAGGAGAGAATTGGGAGGTGTCTTCACCATTCCATAAAAACTTCATAACATTTGTCAAAACATATCATGATGAGATTGATAATAAAATCACTCAGCCTTAACTTATTTAGAGTATTATGTAAAAAAACCCAATAAAGTATATCATAAGCTTTCTCCATATCCACTTTTATAGCCACAAACCCTTCCTTCTTCTTCTTATTTCTCATGGAGTGAATTATTTTTTGACCTATGATGATATTATTGCTGTTTTGTCTTCCTTCAATGAAGCTACACTGTTGAGGTTTAGCCAGGTAGCTCATGACTCCCCTCGTCCTAGTAGAAAGGATTTTAATAACAATCTTAAAACTAACATTAAGTGACTTTAACTGCTATATTGCTTAAGTAATATATTTAGGATGACACTCACTCATACACCGAAGTGCAATTTAACCTCAGAGACGTCTGTTCCACTTGAATGACTTTGATCTCCCCACCCACGGCGGGGGACCGTCGAATGGTTGAGTCTTTGATTGACCTGTGCATGATAATGCTGATTTATTATTATTATTATTATTATTATTATAGTCTGCGGTCCTGCATATGACATGGAATATTTATGGGGGAAGAGGCATGCATGGGCCCACATGTAGAGCATCACTGCGTTTTGAACTTTTGACAAAGCATTTTCTTGCAGGACAAGTGTTGCTGAGTTTAATTTTTTGGATTTGGCATTACTTCTGAGTTCTGGCCCTGGGGATTAAATACTCGAGACAAAAAGAAATGGTCCATTCAACCCATTAATTCCCCGACAAGTCTAAAGAAGATTCACTGATTCAATTACCCCGGAGGCAATACCTTCTACTGTGTTCCAGTTACTAAGTCGCTATGTAACATTGACTAATAAATAATTATTTGTTGAGCCTGTTTATTCAAGTTTTAAAAATAAATGACTTTTGTGCAATTTAAAAATTTGATTTATTGCTTGAAAATTTTACGAGAAGCTGAAGTTATTTTGCGGAGGTTACACTAATGAAGAGCTTAAAAAACTCTCTTTACTTTGAAATGCTTATCAGAATAATTAAACAAACCTCCTAAGAGTTCTCAAAAGCTACTTAAAAAATTCAAACAAGCATCTCTTATGCAAAATATTGATTATAGAGATCTATATTTGTCATAGCTCGTAGTCTAGTACAGTTTTTCTCAACAACTCTGCTATCTTTGCGGAGAAAGGTCAAGGCCAGGTGGATGTTCACAGCTTGCAGAGAAGTTATGGCTAGTTCTAGAGCATCTATCTCCCATGGCAATACCAAATTATAAAATCACAAATATACATATGTTATAATGAATAAATTGGCTCAATAATTATAAAAAAAATATAATTCCTATAAATTATGAATGAGATTTTAAAATATTTTAAAATATAACATATTCATAAAATCAATAAAAAATAATTTTTTTGATCTGCAGAACAAATATATTACTAAATGTTTTGTATCAACTTGTCCACGAGTACATCTCCTGTATGATTCAGAATTAGAGAATTCAGAATTAGAGAGTGCGATGCAACTCAATTTAAAAATTAATATTTTAAAAAATATTATAATAATTTAAAAAATAATTATATTAAACAAAAAATATAATAACATAAGTAAAGTTATGCATATTTTTGTTTGGAAAAAATATACTAAGGATTTATTTGGGCAAAAAAATATGTTAAGAGTGTTAATATACAGTTTAATTTAAAAAAAAAGAAAAAATTAAACTACTACCTAAAAGGATGAATTTAATTTATTACATTTGGATTTTATTATAAACAAAACAACTCTTGATTCATTTTTTTAATAATATGTCTAATGAGTATAAAATTTTTGGTTTAAATTTATGAAATATGAGTTAAAATATCACTTGTTTAAGAAGTTTTTGAACCAAAATATTTTTTATCAAGTCTATAGCATTTGAAATTCTAAAATTAAGAGTGCAAGATTGTAATGTTTACGTATCATCTATGTAATTTTCTCTATGTAAAGGGTGTATTTGCCCCGGATAACACACATAGAGCTTTGCCATCGCTTATAACTAACTAAATGATTCTAAAGTTTAACTAATTGAATCAAATCATTGCACACATGTCTATTACATCTCTTCCTTTTTACAATAATTCCTTCCTTTTTTTGTGGGCAGATGAATTGAAGTGATATTCACATATTGCTTTCTTGTTGTCCTAACAAGTGTATTATTTTGCAAGAGACGTCTCAACATAAGTAATTCAATTTTGTGTCTCCACAAACAAGTATGGTTGTTAGACTTCCTTGCATGAAGATGAATGTAAACCCAAAACTTTCATTGTAGAAGGACATTTGATTCTCTATAATGAGCTAAGATGTCCGAAATTTTTTACTGCATGTGTTTTATCTGTTTTATGTAAACATTTTTTGTGTGTGTTTTTAATTCATGGTAGTATATCAATGATATACAATTGCATATTATTGATAAACCATATAAGTGAAAACTTATCAACACCATTTAATCTTGTAAATATGAGAATACTTAACCTTGTTATTTCTTATGATAGAAAATATGATTTATTAGTTTAGGTATTTAATTTTTTATGACAAAATAAGATGTCCAGAATTTTTTATGGGTTGTATTTGATTTATTTTAGGCAACTAATTATATTTTTTTCGTGTTTCTAATTCATAATGATATATTAGTGATATACAATTGATAAATCATATTAGTAAAAACTTATCAGCACTATTCAATCTTGTATATATAAGAATGCTTAATCTCATCATTTTATTTTTTTTTAAAAGAGGGTCAAATAAAACTTTCTTTTATTTTTGAGTATTTAAAAAAAGGTTTTTATCAAAAAAAGTTATTTAAAAAAATGTCATATTATCTACAAAAGGGAGAACTTTGTCATATAAAATTCAATTAAATATTAAAATGATCATAATATAAAATATAATATAAATATATAAATGTTACGATTATTTATTAGATTTGGCTCTATATATCATGTTATACATATACAAAAGCCCTTATTATAATTTATAAAAATAATAAATAAATAGAAAGCACTTACTTTGCGAGCGAGGTCTGAAATCGTAACACCAACAACTCAGCTTTTTTCCGTCCCAAGGCAACAACTTACTGGATGGCTGATAATGCGTGAATGAGCACTTTTACGCGGGGTCTGTTTATGCGCCACCAGCTGTACATGTTTTAAGATCCTCACGCGCTTTAAACATGAAGGTCGTAGAATACTATCTCAGGATCTCCCCATATCTAGAGTAGAATATGAGTTAATCTGAATAATTGATTACAAAAATTAAGTTGGATTAAAAAATAAATTTTAAAAAATAATTTTTTTGACTCGTAGCATATGATTCATGAATCATATTAGTTAATTTTGATGAGTTAGGATTAACTTGTTTAATCTATATTATTTTTTAAAAAATAAAAAAAATAAAAAAAAATTGTGAATATAAACCATATTGTACATAATTTACTTAATTAGGTCAATTTATATATTTGTACAAATATCATAAGTTAATGTATTGGTGTATTTAAAATGAACCATGATGGAATATTTGAAACTCATTATTTGGGTGTATTTAAAAAAATTCATAAAAATAAATAAATAAATTAGTAGGTTAGTCCATTTAACTTACAAATTTCAAGAGTAGTGTTGAAATGTTTTCAATCTATGTAAAAATATGTTAAATCTAATTCAACTTACATTTCTCATGAATTATATGATTTGGGTTAATTCATGTTCTTACCTCTACATATCATAAATAGAGAGCCTCTCAAGAGTAAAGTAATATGAGACTCTTAAAGTTATAAAATCGATATTTATAGATAGAGAACTTTTAGTTACAAGCAATATGATTTAATTTTAAATTTATAATTGATATTTTTAAATTTGCAAGGGCATGGCTTAATATTATAATTTCTCTTTTAAATAAGAATCTAAATGTCATTAAATTGAAGTTTCAAGATTTAACTTCCATTCTCTAGATAATATTTTTTTAGTAATTTGAGACATCGATATAAAAATATACATTTTATTATCTGAATTGGCTGTTTTGTGGCAGAATTAAAAAAAATATTATATGATTATGGAACATCTAAAAAAAATTTCATGCGAATATCATATTAATATTGCGATTTCAACAACTAACAAATGCACGCGCACCGCTTGCAGAGATGAGGCGGGCACTTCTGCGAGCGATGATGACTGGCACCGATAATTGCGGTCTTCCTCGAGGGTCAATGCTCAATGGTCTTTGTAATCTTTCAGTTTCAGCCTTTTGGTTTGATCTCCCAACAAAAAATAATAAGATGAACATAACTCCTGATCTTATATTTTATTCATATTTTGTTTTTAATTTTTATATTTTTTTAATATTTTAAATTCTTATATTTTTACTTTTTATTATTTTTGACCTCTTTATGAGCAAAATATAGGAATTTTAAAAGAATTCAAAATAATAAAAAATAAAAATATAATAATGTAAAATACACAAAAAATATAGAGATAAAAAATAAAATGCGAGTAAAGTATAGAGCCTAAAATTTATGTTTATTCAAAATAATATTTTTTTCATGCAGTTGTGGGAACATATATATTTAGAATCAAGATAATGCCTCATCCCTTCCACTGTACAAGATGAATTTATACCCCCTCTTTTTAAAATATTTTTTGAGGAGTTGAATGTTAAAAATATAAGATATTTTTCTTTTAAGATATAATTATTATCTTTTTTGAAAGTGTTCATATTGAATAGATCATCTAATATTTTTTTTAGGATGAAACACCTTATTAAATAAATATATAGTTGATTTAAAGACAAATAACTACTTTATTAAGAGGCAAGATTCAGTTAAAAATATTTTATATTTTTTAATGAAGGGAATAAGAGATTTTGATATTTTAAAATATAAGACATTTTAATAAAAATAAATTTTATTAATTATATTTTTTCAATATTACCATTCTCATTATATTATCTCTTTTTAATATTCTTTCACAAATAAAAAATTAATTGAAAGGTATTTTTAAAAGTTTATATTTTTTTAAAAAAAATTATAAAGTATGTTTAATAAATTTTATTGATATATGTAATTTTTTTTAAAAGTATTTTATAAATTACTTCATCTAATCCTATTTATAAATCAAAAAGAAAATTTTTTTATTCTATTTATAATTTATCTTATTAAACTTTTGACATAGATTCTCAATGTTGAAGAGAGAAAATATATCTTGTAAATTTTATTTTTTTTTTAATTTTAATAAATTATGTTATAAGTGACGTGTAAATAGGATTAAATGAGTGAAACACTAAGAGCATCGTCCCATGCAAAACAATTAATCCACAGTTATTTGAAAGTGTTCATGTTAGGCCATGATCATGCAGGGTATTCCCTCTAATATTATTTATAAGATGTCTTTGAGAGAAACTTTTAATATCATGTAGCAGTTCTTTTACATTTTCATATCTACTACTTTTCATTGTTGATAAATTCAATACAATACAACGACGATTCTTTTAATATGTATGAGACTAACACAAATAAAAAGCTTGATAAATAGACACTTTTAATGCACACTACAGCGTGTTTCTCAATATTACCTAACTGCTGTCCATTCCTATCTCTCTACTGTTTTTAATTTTTGATAAATTTAATAGCTTGATAGTCCCTTTTGGGCATTCTGTTCAGAATTCGGCATTCAGAGACATCATCACATCACAGAACCTTGAAGGCATGTGGCTTCGGTGGCAGCTCGTTCGCCTTGCGTTCCTGAGAACCTTCAGTTCAGACTGTCATATGGCAACATGTGAGGATTATCATATGGTGTTCCCGGTGTTTCACTCTTGGTTGACATTTTCTATGGGCAATTTTGATTCTCGTTAATTCTTATTTATTAAGTTCAGCTCTTGCGCCGTAATTTATCAATATCTAAGTTGATATCAGATAAAAATATTGAAAATTTCAATTCTTTAGATTTGATTTTTTCCCTGCCATTAAAAACATTAAAGCTATAAAAACTTGTAGAACTGAAGATACATAATAGTAGCCCCTTCGGCCAGCACCCAGCAAACAATAAAATCAACCCCCCCCCCCAAAAAAAAAGAGATCAACACACAACAGTAACGGACTCGATTGTCGTTGAAATAATGATGAATGAGTGTTAATTTTATCCAATACTTAACTCCTGACATAAGAATTTATTATTTAGTTAATTAATAATATTTAAAACAAAATTATATCTAGGAGAAACAATTAAACAAAGAACAATGATTTCCTTCAGGGGAAAAAAAGGCATGATTTCGTTATGCCAGTTAAGTTGGCCGGGTTTGGTCAAAAAAGAAGAAGAAGAAGAAGAAGAAGAAGTTAAGTTAGCCGGTGAACAAGAGTGATCATTGATGGCTCGAGTCAAAGGCAATGGGTGATAATTCAACACTCATGAATGCTGCAAAGAGACAGTGAAAATGGCCAGGTCTACGGCGCAGGTTATATATACGCAGGGTTGGAGTGAGGGAAACGAAGCGTTTTTGCCATGTCATCATCTTTTTGGTGTTTTGAGAAGACAAAAAAAGGTGAGAGCAAAAGGCAGGCCCAGAGATTGCTCAATTTGGAGCTACATTCCTTCTCTCTCCCCCCAAACTCTTCCTCTATCGACAATGGAATTTTTGCAGGACGTCGGGATCCGAGTTTTGCGATCACGCACAGCAATGTAATTCAACATTTCTCCATATTTCACTGCACGATTGATGTTCTTACCTTTTTCCCTCTTTCTGTAAATCTCCGTTTCCTTTACTGCTCTCTCCTCCATCTCTTTTTTGACTTCCATGACTTTTTAATCCACCACCCAAATGGGTGAATTCATTGATCAGGATTTTGGTTTAACACTTTCCCCCCAAAGCGTTGATATCTTGATTGTCTGACTTAGATTTTTGTTTATTATTCCACATTCTCGTATTTCTCGCAATTTGTGTTCTGAATTGTGATTGATCAACAACGTTCATTGTTTTCCTATTTCTGGAAATTGGTATTCATAACGTCTTTTGATTTCATCATCATAGCGCTTTACGAAAAGAGTTAGGATTTCCCGTCTTTGTTCGGAGATTTTGTCGATTCCGTACGTGTTCGAGGAATAAAAGTTCGTTTATTATTTAAATTGGGAGTAAAGGAAGGATATGTTTTGAGTGATGCATAATTGTTCTTTGCTCAGGATTCTGTTACAATAAAGCATGGAGGACTAGAGCTATACGCATTCTTCTGCAGTGGGTCTTATTGGCATTTGAGCTTGAGGGGCGTCGACGATGTCAGCCAAGAGCGAACACCATACGGTCCCCCTTTCTGTGCTCCTGAAGCGTGAATCAGCAAGCGAAAAAATTGAAAAACCAGAAATTCAGCATGGCCAAGCCAGCCAGAGCAAAAAGGGAGAGGATTTCACGCTAGTAAAAACGGAATGCCAGAGGGTGGTGGGAGACGGGGTTTCGACATATTCTGTTTTTGCAGTATGTTACTTTCATCCTGTTCTTTAAGAGTAAAAACATGGCTTTTTATAACTTATTAGTAGATAGATTTTCTTGCGATATATTATGAATCAAGTCGTGATGTCTTTTTTTTACGTAACCTGGTATTATTCTATGGCATCGACGGTAAATGCTAATGCTCGCAGCTGGCAATGAAATTTACTTGATTTAACCATGTGACTTGAGCAGGTTGACTAGGTAGTTTTTTTTCCCTGGTTTATATTGATACTTTGCTCTACTTGGTACGTGCTATGTAACCCACTCTACTTGGTACGTGCTATGTAACCCACTTAGGCCGAGGAATGAAGGTTAGCGAGTTGCATATAATGTCTTCATCGGCTATAATCTTCATTATGCAGTTATCGTTATCATAAGCTTTCATTTGTTCCTATGAAATCAATGATGCTTTCATTTCTTATTTGTTCATCCTTCATATTAGTTAACTGGGTTCACCATAATAATCTTTAGCTACTAGTGCATTGAATGTTTCTTTTTTGCCTCAATACACTGTCTCTTATTTCCTAGCAACTGTTGTTTTGTACTCCTCTTGTTGGTTGCTTTTTCCCACTTCTAATCTAGAAGTTTTGCAGCTATTTGATGGGCACAATGGATCTGCTGCTGCTATTTATGCCAAGGAGAATCTCCTAAATAATATTTTAAGTGTAATTCCTTCAGATCTTAACAGGGATGAGTGGGTAGCAGCTTTGCCCAGGGCTTTAGTTGCAGGCTTTGTAAAAACTGATAAAGATTTTCAAGAAACAGGTACAATACAACTATTATATTACTTACTCATTGCTCCAATATATGTTATCGCCAAATGTACTTGTCATTATGGATCACTTGGAGCTTTTGAAGGTTAAAATGTCTAAACCGAAGAAAGAATAATATCGATGGAGATGCTAACTAACAAATTTGTGAAATATTTGAAATATTTCTAAATTTATGTAAGATAGAAGTGGCTACCTATGTGAAATTTATCATTAACATGCTTTTCTACTAATATCTATTTGAAGATGTGCTTATCAATGGTTATGAGTGAGAAAGTTGCGATAAGGAAATATTTATTTATCCTTGCGTGTTAACGCTGGACTTTGGCCGCTAGATATGGACCTGTTTTTATTGTAGGCAGGAGCTCCAACTAACTTTAACTTTTTGACGCTACCCTGTCTTGAGTATGCAAATTGACCAAGATAATTAATATCTACATTTTCACATTTAAGGAAAACTTCTATGTACAAAATCTTGTGCATGGTTCACCGGGCAATTTCTGGAGATCCATACTTCCTGGGTTGAAGCTAGTCCGTGGTCAGCATTCTATGAAACCTTTGTTGCGGGCATGATTTTGAATTTATAACAAGTCCTCTCAATTAAGAACAGGGCATGACACACTAAGCTTAGGTTCCTCCTGGGATTCTCCATGTGCATACAGTAGATCCATTAGGGAGTACTTGTCCAGCTCTGGGCAGTTTGTAAAGTTATATTTTTCACATTTTAGCGGGCTGCCTAATAGGCCATACTTGTAGATTTATGAAATTATGCCTTATGTAGAGCATCATAAGTTGGTTCTCTGTGAAGAATCTTGGATTTGTAGCGATTGATGAGATTATAAGCTGGTTTCGGTTCTGTGATGAATAGTTCTTTTAATTTTTTTATTTGTGTAGCTCAAACATCGGGAACAACTGTGACCTTTGTGATTATAGAAGGATGGTTTGTCACCGTTGCATCTGTCGGTGATTCCCGATGCATACTTGAACCTTCTGAAGGTGGGCTTTATTACCTGTCAGCGGATCATAGGCTAGACACCAATGAAGAGGAGTAAGTTGTGTATCTTTACAACTCTTCAACTGAATTCAATTCATACCTATGTTGAACCATTTTTCTTGATTTGCTTTATCACAGCTTAGTCTCACCCTTTGTTTTCCTTTCATTAGAGTGACACGTATAACGAGTAGTGGGGTGAGGTTGGTCGGCTAAATACTGGTGGAGGTGCAGAGGTACATCTCCTTTGAATATGATCCTTTCTTTCCCCGGATATTTTGGCTGTGTCAACAGGCTGCAACACCCTGTCGAAAATAAAAAAAAAAAATAAAAACAATGAAACGCACATACAAGCAGTGGGATTGCTAGTGCATTGAATCTTAGGCTTCTAGGTGATACATTTTTTTTTTTTTTTGCACAATTAGTCCTGTTCAGTGAAACTTACGATGGAAATTAAGAGGCAACAACTCTTATTGTACCACATACAATCAAAATTCAAGCATACTCGTTAATTACAATTGAAGATACTTGATGATATTGAACAGCGTCTCAACCAAACAATACTTATTTGAAAGATCATTAATGTTTGATAATCTTTCAAGTTTTGAAAAATCTGTTGTTCATGTTTCAAATCCATACTGACTATATATTTATTTGTTATATTGCTTTGTAATTTTACCAATATTTAGTTCTAAAAGGGTTCTGCCTTTGCATAAATGACTTTTATGCCTAACTAGTACAATTATGTTGTAGATTGTCCTTTGAGATGTTGGCCAGGTGGCTTGTGTTTTCAAGATCACTTGTGATTTGGATGTTGGACAATTCATTGTTCCTGTAACCTTACGTAAAGCAAGTGAAGGTTGACATACCTTCTTTTCCCCATAATAATATCGTATCCGTGTTTTGATTTGTTAAGTTTTCACTTGCCTCTCTTCATTAACTTGCTTTAGTTAATATAATTTCTTTCTCTGCTCGCGAGCAGCTGTCCACATCTGGAGGCAGACTTTAGCATCTGTAGTGATGGTGTTTGGGATGCTCTATCTGCAGAATCGGCCCTTGATTGGTTGTCGTGGGATGTCACCAGAGTTTGGCAAGCACCGCATAGCGTTAAAGTATGTTTTGTGTACATCTTTCCCTCTAACTGGAATATTTGCTTGATTTCAATGTTTGGTTGCTTAATTTCATTGTGATTTCAAACACCACTATTTAATAACACACCATCTGCTCTGACTCGTCATTTTGGCGCACTAATTATCTGTTACTACCCTTTCTTCTATTTTCTCTTTTCAACTTTAGGAAGCGGTACAAGCAAAGGGGCTTAGAGATGATACAACCTGCATTGTTATTGATATTTTTGCCCCAGAGAAACCAACTGCTGCCCCTTTGGCACACGCTAAAAGACCAGTGAAAGGAATGTTTAAATCGATGTTTAGAAGGAAGTCTGCAGAATCATCTTCTTATAATGAAAAAGATTATATGGAGCCTGATGTGGTAAGGGAGAATGTACGAGGAAGGATCTGCTATGCTTTCAGAGAGGTTTGGTTGTGTAAGAACATTGAAGTTAGCTGCGTGCTCCTTTGCTGTGTTTCTTGACACTAAAACCTGGTTGTCCGTAACGTGCAGGTTAGACACAAAATATCCACTCTGCAACATGTTTAAGCTGTTTACATGTGCAGTCTGTCAAGTTGAGATGAAGCCTGGAGAGGGTATATCAATACACGAAGGGGCATCCAACCAAGGAAATTGCGTCCCTGGGATGGTCCATTCCTTTGCCGAAGTTGCCAAGACAAAAAAGAGGCCATGGAGGGAAAAGAAAATTAGGTGACATGATAACTCTTTCCATCACACACCAACACCCACACACACAACAATTCTATTTTCTGCCTTGCCATAGACAAGTAATACGCTTTAAATTTAATATGCTTTTGATCTTTTGCTTTCAGATGGACATGGCAGCGGGAGTGACTAACGAATTCGTATGTATACTTGCATTTGAGAGAGCTAATGATTCCTCAGATAATCGAGGTTGAACTTCCGAACAGTGATTCCCCTATGTTGTCATTGGGGTTTCTCGAGATTTTGACCTATTTTTGAGATTACAAACCTCAAAATTGATTTGGATTTTTCTCTTTTATCCAAGTGCTTCAGGGCAGATGATTATCAGTTGCTTGTTGTACGATTTCTGAACTTGGGAGGAGTGGAATAGCAACCACCCAAGTGTTGTGGAGGCTGCCTTAACTGCAGTGTACAATACTACAATAGGATGTTGAAGCATTTTATTCTTTTCCTTTTTTTTTTTTGTGCGGCGAATCGTTCATTTGTACATGGGTCC
>NW_026555479.1:0-17500 GCF_029017545.1 Prosopis cineraria
CCTTCTAGCTCAGGAACTTCTATTTTTGAATCTGAGCTTGTACCAAGCTCCTTTCCGTGTAAGCTATGTCATGCGATGTCTTTCACAAAGGTACAGGGATTTGATAATCGATAGAGCTGGTGATCTTTTTCTTCCCTCGTAGGAACTCGGTCTCTCTAATACATCAATATGGTAGATAGATCAGGTATAAGATCACCCGCTAATTCGCTACTCTCGTTGTGTTCGATCGGCTTCAAAGCTTTTTCACTTTTTTCGCTTAGCGCTTTCACCGTTATGCCTGAATGCTACTTTCGTCTACGTATGGGTTATATTATTAAAGCAATCCTCCTTCTATGGTGTTTAGGCCCAGTTTCTTTCAACTAACAACTAAGCGCTTCGCCCATTAGTCTTTCGACTAAGCTCTGATTAGTCCTCCCCCTGAAGCCTGAGTCAAAGAATCCGTCGATTCCACACATCTTGATTCCAATTCAACTATAGGAAGTGCTGTTATGATCGATTTTGCTTCTCCTCTTCATTAATAGCCTGGAACTGAGATTCTTTATGAAGCTTTTCCTAAGTTCATCGATCCCTTTCTTTGATTGAAAGACCAACGGAAGAGGTTTGTTATATACTAAAAATCGTTATCGTCAAATAGATTCATCGATATTGACTCAGAGCCAAGTTGACATTCTTCTTCGAATGCTTTCACAGGACGAGGAGTAGGGGATGGGCATCAAAGGGCGTATTCTCCTAGTTTATAACCGATTCTCTGACTTTTCAATGTTTTATCTTCCTTGCCGCACAAGTAGCAGCAAGTCTGAACCCCTAATCGTCTAGTAAATCTGTCACAAGTGAGCACCTTAGCCTGAAGAGCCAGCCACAAGAAGGCAGCAACCTTCGAAATGAGACCTGCTTGCCAAACTGGGAAAGTGCTAACATGCTAACACCCAAAATCCCTGAGGGAAATCCGTCTTTTTCGCCACACCGGGGTGAAGGGAGTCGAACCCAATTCTCCCCCTACCTACGCCCTAAACTGAGCAAGATTGCTTCCATTGAGAGAGATCTCTTTTTTCCGGAGTTGCTACAACTGCTTTACGCGGGCCTTCCCCCCTCTACTTTAAACTATATATATATGGGTAGCCCCCCTGTCCCGAAAACATGGGGAAATCCTATATCGCCCGAGAACGGTGGGGATTTAAAAGAAGGTTGGGCCTAAGCTCAGTAGCTCAGTGGTAGAGTGGTCGGCTGTTAACTGACTGGTCGTAGGTTCGAATCCTACCTACTTGAGATTCCATTCGCCGTCCTTGGTGAGTCCGGTTTTCTGTGCTACGTTCTTCTTAGATCCAGCGAATTATTGGTTTCAGAGTCCCTCTTCTCGCTATCGGCTTTGTTGTCTCAAATCAAAGTCTCTTTTGTCAATCCGTGGCAATACGAGTGGCATAATCTATTTATTAGAAACGGGCTTTCGATAAGCAATTGGAGGACTACCGATTGACTAATTGACCCCGGGAGTAAAGTAAAGAATCTAGGTCGATAAAAAGCTTTGCACGATTATATATTCCGCTAGAAAAAAAATCTTACCTCGCGGGCAGGTTATCAATAAACTAGAATAGAAACACTAGGTTGCTTCCCATGGTTTGTTTACTTCCACACTTTCCACTACGAGAATAATTACTAAAGGAATTCCATAGTTAAGGCATATTTGGTAGGTGTATAACTTTATTCCAAACCAGGAAATGAGAACCTGTACCACACCCCGTACTGGCACTAACACACCCTCCCGAACGAACTGATTCAAAGAAGGAATGAACAACTCATTCATTCGCTTTCCTTGATTTGAATGTCTGACTTAGAAACCAAGTGAGAAATACTCGGAAGAGACACTCCCATAAGGAGTTAAAAAAGCCAGACCAAGAATATCGTATGTGATGTTAGAGAGCATGCTCAGGCTAGTTGCCTGAGGATACTCCGATAACGAATTCATTCTTCGCTTCTTCTTGACTTTAGAGGGAGCGAAAAATGGAAAAGGAATATCTCAGAGCCGATGCGCGATCTCCTCACTTTCCCACTTAGGAATCCGGGGAAGAATCAACAAGAAAGAACATCAAATCGTAAGTTTATGAAAATCAATCTCGTATCTAAAGTTTGACTGATGATTTGATTGCTGATAGCGATACTCACTATAGACTGATTTCACTTCTTACTTCCAATCCGGTTTCTAGCTTGCTCGTTAGCTATTGAGTTTTTCTTGCTTTCACTCATTATGGACAGTACAGAAACAAGCAACGGATCGGATTGAGCTAACAAGCACCGGTTCATTTCAATAGCGTATGATGAAATTGCGTATTGCGTATGTGCGACTGTTACCGATATAGTACTTCATAAGACAGATATGAGGTATAGACTTATACCGATGAGACTGAGACTTCTATTCGGTATACCGATACAGTTACTGTACAGACAGATTTCACTGAACTTCATGTCTTCGAACTGAACTGATTACATCCCTATCCGTTTGATTGCAGCATACGTATTCTTGCTGGGAGAGGATTGAGGACTATATCACTCAATTCAGCGATTAGACAGAAAGAAAGGAAAAAGCGATATCTCCATCAAAAAAATCACCTAAGTAAAGATGAAGTGTATGCACACTAACCGAATCCTTGGAAAAAGAAGAGAAGTTGCACTACTAGTCAGTCTCGAGGTCTTTCTTGTATCACACAAGAAGAAAGCATTTGATTTCTTATATACACAAAAAGAGATGTACGAAATATGGCAGTTAATCCCAACCTATTTTGATTCAATCAACAACCGATTCTCTTCCTGATGTCCGTGGGTGCGGGACTAGTCATTCCCGCTACGCACCTTGCCTTACTAGCTTTATTGTAATCCTCTTTTCCCTCAATCCTCTTCTGCATCACCAATGATAGTTGACCAAGAACTCCTACTACCACTAGCACCGGTTACTGGAACAGGAGATGATTGAACTCTAACAACAGCAAGTAGTAAACTACCTGTCCTCTAACAAGCAAGTAAGCCAACTACCTTATCTCATTAGCGAAGCTAGAGTACATGAGTAGACTGCTTTCTTAGTTAGAAAATGGAATTTCTAAAAAAACGCACTTTCTGTGGGCTTTGCTGCTCTTCAAGTTATCGAGGATCGTTTGATGCCTCGGCTTGCCCGTTCCCCTGTGGTGTGGGTACCTCGGAGTTGAGGCCTGCTGCAAAATCCCATGCTCCTTGCAGAATGCCAAGACCTTCCTTCCTTTGAATTGCTTACCGTTGTCAGTGATGACCGCGTACGGGATCCCAAATCGGCATATGAGGTGGTCAAATTCATGTGAGAGCACCTCCTGTTCTCTGATTTGGCTAGTGGAACGGCCTCGATCCACTTAGTTAAATAGTCTGTGGCAGCCAGTAAATATTCCCGACCTCCTGTTGCTTTGGGAAGAGGTCCCACTATGTCCATCCCCCACATAGCAAATGGCTCGAAATCGGATGGAGTTCTTCCGCCGGTGAGTGTATCATCTTCGAGTGTCGCTGGCACTTATCCCATTTGCGGACATACCTTCTGGCATCTGCCTGCATATATGGCAAAAGTACCCCAGCGATTCGACTTGCCTTATCAGATGCGGGATTACCTGTTGATTGCGGTGTGCATGGCAACAGATTCTGGGCATGCTAAGATCGGGAAGGACACATCTAACAGCTACTCACGAGATGGCAAAGCAAAGGTAAGAAAGGCAATTGGCCTACTCGAGACATTGAATAGTGTCAGTTTATGTCATGAGCTCCTTTTCAAGCAGCAAGAGGGCATTCGAGAGCAGCTACTTTTCCTTCTTCTGTGGCATTTGTCCCTCTATTCACGGATACGGATCGTACGGCCTTTGATTTGACAGCCATGCCTTGGTTCTTTCTTAGGTATAGGTAGAAGGATCCAAAGGTTTTGATTCGAGGTTTAGGTGGTATGCCTCGAAAGAAGGGCAAGAGATTGGCATTACAGCTCCGAACCATACAAAAAGGGTTCACTGGGCTGTTGGCCTACCAAGCACTTGCTTATGGATTCCAGGAACTTCCTTCAAGGGGGCAAAGGTATAAGGTATTAAAGAAGCGTGCTTTAGGTGTACGTAACGATTCATACCATTGCCCATTCGAATTACGTTAGGCTTTCTGTTGTCTCGGTAGTCCTCGTCCATGCTAAGGTCAGCATTATGGGAGTAGGGGTCGGGAATATTAGATTAGGATCTAAGCCGACATAAACACGGTAAGAGATATAGCTAAGCGATTTCCTAAAGAAATGTTAGAAGGTGCTAAATTGTTGGGTGATATGGCTAGCATCCTTGGGCAAGCTAAGAAGCGACGCTCGTTCGGTGACCCTGCCGAACTGAATTTACACCAATTCCATTTACAAGCCCATAAAATCATTGTACCCACACCGATGTACCGATCCTATGACCACCAATTCTCCGACTACTAATTCCCTGGTATGTGCTTCGGTTGGAGTCTTGGTCTGCGGGAGGTGAATAGCGAGGGGGAGGGAGGCACCCTAAGCATACAAAGGGGAAAGACACGTAGCGCTGAAGACAAAGAAAAGACTCTTTTTCTGTTGAGATTGGTATTCCATGTTCTGGGCTATTCAGTAGGACTCGCTCGCTAGCGACCTTCGATCCGATTGAAAGGGGTACTTAGACAGATTCTAGAGTTGAGAGCGACAGTAGCTTTACTAGCATCTATATTCTAGAGAGAGAGAATAGGGTCCTTTCTCTAAGGAACTGACACCTCTCAATGTGCTTTCCTGTAGGTATTATGGCTCAAATATAACTAGTTTGAAGTATAAAGGTCAACACTTTCTGTGTATAAAGTTGTCGATAGGTTTCGCTATTGGTCCAAAACTCAGCTTCGGATAGGCAGTCAGAATGCAAATTGATTCTCAAGGCTGTAAGCAGAACGGTGGGTCCCACCTAGCCTGATAAGATGGCTGGCTACTAATCGAATCTATTCTACTTTCTTGGGTAACAGTACTGCGCTAAAGGCTTTCTAGTCAGGTAAGGTAGGACTTAAGGATCGCGTAATGAATAGGGCCTCCCCCCACAGGACACAGGAAAGTGATCAGTCCTAGAGCCTATTCTCTCTTCTATAACCTATTCGAAAAAACAGTCATCCACTAATGCCACTCTTACGCGGGATATTTTACAGGAAGTGCATGATCTACCAACTGCACGAGATGTTTTTGTAGCCTTAGAAAAGCGATTCCTTGATCAGAGATTTTGTAGAAAGGGGCTCGAAAGCTTCCACTTCAGACCTTAACTTAAAAAAGGGCAATCAGCCCATGGCCACATACTTATGTATGCACACTCAAGTAAGCTCTCATTGCAATCAATTCTGTGGTCTCACACAGGATCTGTTTATTTATGCCGGATTACCACCGCTTTCGTCACCACAATCACTAATAGCACAACCTATATCAGCTTTGATGACTTTAAGGCGAAGCTATTGTAGCATTCGCAACGGTTTCATCAAGGCTTACGAAAAAAAGAAAGATGCAAAGCACAATAAGGTAAGGCGAGCACAAAAGAACTAAAGGAAAAGCCGCTTACCACAGAAAGCTTACGATAACAAGAATGGGACTGCTTGCAAGGATCAAATTGGACATGAAGTCGAGTCCGCCCTCAATCAAGGATAGGAAGATTTATTTCCCTAAGGGCTCTTTCACCACGAAGAAAATGGACACTTAGCCATATACGGAACACTTTGCACACTAAATGGAAAGAAAGCAGAAGAAGGTCAAAGGGGGGACGCTTCGCTTACACATTCCCTTCAGGGACAACTAGGCGAATGAAGAGCAATGACTAAACCCGGGATATACGATTTCCAAGACTTGGAATGAATGCTGAAAAGCTGAGTTGAAAAGACTATTTCTGTATGAACTCGATTCCGACTTGACTGACTGAGAGAGGGATCCCCTTAAAAGGGCTATTAAAATCAGTCTTTAATCGAGGAAGTTCCCATGCAACTAGTCTAGCTATCAAAAAATGAAATTCGATGCCCGGATAAGCATCCGATTGAATCAGAATCATATCAGAAGGAATCGTTACTAGCGGTTCAATTCCCTAGTGATCTCTTATCATCTGTTCCTAGAGAGTAGAGTAGGAGAGAGCAAGTGGATTATAATCCGTTATAAGACGTCTGAAAGTTCAGTAGAGTGCTTTCAGAGTTCAAGGATAAGGGTTCAGAGTAGGCAAGCAAGCAAACAAGCCGGTCAGAGGTTTATATTCCAATATCAACATCCAAATCATTAATCTCTGATATCTGATAATGGATGTCTGGAATTTGCTAAACGTTTCTATGCACGTTCAGTGACGGTGGATTTGTCACCCATCTCCTTGAACTGCCTTATGAACTATCATCACCCTTACGGGTGAATGTCAATCCATATGACATATCCAGTCAAAAGGTTTACAACCCTGGAAAAGGATTGGTGGATTTGGTTATAGAACCATTAGTAAATTCCCTCATAGGAAGTATAGCAAACTCGGTAAGCTGCTTTCTATGTTCTACAAGCGCTCTATGCCGTTAGAAATATGGCTAGGGCGTGGTAGACCCCTCGACCCATACCTTAGGGGGGTCTTAGTGGCCTTCTTAAGGGAAAGAACGAAACCGCTCGATATTAAGTTATTTCCAGATCTTAAGATTGACGGTCTGGAATACTTACATGAGTGGACTGTTCTGCGGGCTTGGATTAAATAGTGGCTAGCTTATGTCCGTTGGTATTGGCTTACGGCCTGGTCACCCGACGTAACCATCCAAGATTTCTTCGAAGCTCCGGTTGTGAACCGGTCCTGGAAGGTCAAAAAAACTGACCCTCAGTTGGTTCAATTTGGTCTTCTATGGAAGGTCTATGACTGGCTTGCTGAGAAAGGTCTTGAGTACAAGGTACCAATCCTTGATTCAGGTTCCGGATTTCGTTATGGACAGGTCTACTCTCGGATACAAAGGTTCTATGTTCAAGCAATTGGGCCCACTTTCATTGGATCCTTCCGAAGTAGGCGAAGGTCGAGTTGCTGACCTGAACGCTTTGGCTCTTTTGGGTAAGTCTTCTCGGAGTAAGAACCTTTCTTTTTGAGCCGGCGCGGCGACCGATGGTCTCCATTCCGCCTTATCTTTGCTCTCTGTCGGTGTGAAGTTGCTAGCATAATCTGGTAAGCAGCGGGCTTTCTATCCTCAGAGGTTCCGATCACGCTAGTCAGTTCTGACCGTAACATCTGGCTGCTCTCTGGACTCCTGGAGCGACTTCCTTTGAGTTGCATCGAAGAGAGTCTCTTATCAGCAAGTTCCTGTCAAAGAGAATCATTATTCGTAAGTTCCCGTATGTAAAAGTTGCCTATTCAAAAGGGCAATCAAAAAACCTCTTGCTCTATCTTGCGTCCCTCCATCCCAGATCTATAGGAAGAGGGCTGACATCAAGACCATTAATCGAAAGAGTAGGGATGAGAATCTCACATGGTGCCGTTCTCTCTGTCCAACTCCTTACGCACGCAATTGACGTAGCAGACCTCTTGCATGATTGTTTCAATCAATGATGTATTCAATCAAGAAAGAAACGTCGTAATAAGAGAAGGTTACATAATGGGTCTGTGAGGGAACATCAATAAAGAGGATCAGACCAAGTGCGAGATTGGATCAAAAATAGCGTATGAAAGGATTATGGTCTATCTGAGACTATCTATCTAGTACGATTGATCAAGTCAGTCAGTAAAGTCTCTTAGCTAGGTCTTTATGGAATTAGCAGGTCGGTCTAGGTATATTTCTCCTGAGAAATGAGTTCTTTCCTTTGTGCATCTTTCTTTTCCCATGTCTTTCTTGGTTGGTAAACCCAACTGGCGATTTCCGTCTTCCTGAATTGGGAGAGCAAGCAAGAAAAAGAAAGTCTCTCCTTTTGGGAGCAGAGCAGTCAAATAATGAACCAAAGCAAATGATTGTTATTGTTCTAAATCAATTATTAACGAATTCTTCTTGTGATGTAGCGGAACCATGGCAATTAGGGTTTCAAGACGCAGCAACACCTATGATGCAAGGAATAATAGACTTACATCACGATATCTTTTTCTTCCTCATTTTGATTTTGGTTTTCGTATCACGGATCTTGGTTCGCGCTTTATGGCATTTCAACTATCAAAAAATCCAATCCCGCAAAGGATTGTTCATGGAACTACTATCGAGATTCTTCGGACCATATTTCCTAGTATCATCCCGATGTTCATTGCTATACCATCATTTGCTCTGTTATACTCAATGGACGAGGTAGTAGTAGATCCAGCCATTACTATCAAAGCTATTGGACATCAATGGTATCGGACTTATGAGTATTCAGACTATAACAGTTCCGATGAACAGTCACTAACTTTTGACAGTTATACGATTCCAGAAGATGATCTAGAATTGGGTCAATCACGTTTATTAGAAGTGGACAATAGAGTGGTTGTACCAGCCAAAACTCATCTACGTATTATTATAACACCTGCTGATGTACCTCATAGTTGGGCTGTACCTTCCTTAGGTGTCAAATGTGATGCTGTACTTGGTCGTTTAAATCAGATCTCTATTTCGGTACAACGAGAAGGGGTTTACTATGGTCAGTGCAGTGAGATTTGTGGAACTAATCATGCCTTTACGCCTATTGTCGTAGAAGCTGTTCCTAGTAAAGATTATGGTTCTTGGGTATCCAATCAATTAATACCATAAACGGTATCCAATCAATTAATCCCACAAACGGTATCCAATCAATTTATTCTTTTTTTTATTAGGTAGAACTACTGTGAGCGGATAACCGGAAAGATAACCAAAAAAAGAACTACTGTGAGCGGTTTAAACTTCGACCCTTATTTCTTTTTTTTTTGATAGACCCTTATTTCTTCTCGCTGCACACCTCGTCCCACAATGTTCTTTTCTTGGGCCTGGATTTATTGACTAAGCAACGTTGGAACTTCGACGGCTTTCGCCCGACTTTCAGCTGCGAGCTCGGCCGCCTGAATTGAATAAAAGGTGCCATTTGGGCATCAAGCTCCTCCCGTAGTCGACCACGTTCGTTGTCACGAACCCGATCTATTTCTCGGGCTTGCTCCAACCGGCTGTCGACTTCGTCAAGAAACTCTTGCGAATACTCTCCTCAAGGAAGGAGCCTTTCTTGCTCGTTGCTTGTTCCTGTGCGACTAACGCACAACAAGCACCGAGCAATCAAACTAAAGCAGCAATCCAACTAAAGCAGCAATCAAACTAAAGCAGCAATCCAACTAAAGCAGCAATCAAACTAAAGCAGCAATCAAACTAAAGCAGCAATCCAACTAAAGCAGCAATCCAACTAAAGCAGCAAGAAAACGGCTGCAGCAAGAAAACGGCTGCGCGTGACTAACGCCTTAAACTAAGTGGGGGCTTTCGCGCTAGAGCGCTTATCCGTTGCTTGTTCGTACTAACGCCTTAAACTAAGTGGGGGCTTTCGCTAACGGGTGCCTTTATTCGTAGCGGGCGTTGCTTGTTCGTACTAACGCCTTAAACTAAGTGGGGGCTTTCGCGCTAGAGCGCTAATTCCGTTGCTTGTTCCATTTAAGAACGCCGCCGCCGCTAGAATCAATAAGAAAACAAGTGCTAAGTTTCAGATCAGTGAATAAACCGAAACGAAAGAAGAAAGAGACGTTTCTCGCTCGGCGCCTAAAGCGCACTATGCTCCGCTTCAACAAATGAGAGTTTTCGGTGGAACCGGTGAACCACGCGAGCTGGTTAGATGCGTGGGACAGGGGGCTCGTAGTACCTGCTAGCGCAGCTATGCAGTGGAAGGGAAGGAGCCTAAATCTACCCCCTTCTTTCTTTTTTTTTCTTATTTCTTTCTCCCACGTAGTTCGTCGGTCAAACCAACGATTCTCTTCTCAAAGTAATAGAGAGATTCTAGTTAGACTTCTACTTCTATCAATGCAATGAAAGAACCATCCCTTCCGTCCTGTCAGATAGAAAGATAATTAGACCCAAAATACTTCTTTACCACTTTTGGGGGTGAAGGGGAGGTTGACATACAACCGAGTATAAGTGGTTTATGATTGAATCTTAGAGGCATTCTTATCATTTGGTAGATCCAAGTCCATGGCCTATTTCGGGTTCACTCGGAGCTTTGGCAACCACCGTAGGAGGTGTGATGTACATGCACCCATTTCAAGGGGGTGCAATACTTCTCAGTTTGGGCCTCATATTTATCGTATATACCATGTTTGTATGGTGGCGCGATGTTCTACGTGAATCCACGTTGGAGGGACATCATACCAAAGTCGTACAATTAGGACCTCGATATGGTTCTATTCCGTTCATCGTATCGGAGGTTATGTTCCTTTTTGCTTTTTTTCGGGCTTCTTCTCATTCTTCTTTGGCACCTACGGTAGAGATCGGGGGTATTTAGCCCCCAAAAGGGATTGGGGTTTTAGATCCTCGGGAAATCCCTTTTCTTAATACCCCTATTCTCCTTTCATCCGGAGCTGCCGTAACTTGGGCTCATCATGCTATACTCGCGGGGAAGGAAAAACGAGCAGTTTATGCTTTAGTAGCTACCGTTTCACTGGCTCTAGTATTCACTGGCTTTCAAGGAATGGAATATTATCAAGCACCCTTCACTATTTCGGATAGTATTTATAGTTCTACCTTTTTCTTAGCAACTGGCTTTCATGGTTTTCATGTGATTATAGGTACTCTTTTCTTGATCATATGTGGTATTCGCCAATATCTTGGTCATCTGACCAAGGAGCATCACGTTGGCTTTGAAGCAGCTGCATGGTACTGGCATTTTGTAGACGTGGTTCGGTTATTCCCATTTGTCTCTATCTATTGGTGGGGAGGTATATGAAGGAACGAAACAGTGGATTGAGGAATGAAAGCTCGAAGATAAAGAGAACCGGGCTTTTCCAAAGAATTACTACAGCTTTCCCACTCCCTTTGATTATCATATACAAAAAAGTCTCTTCCACTTTCCTACCAAATCTCTCTTTATTCTGGCACATAAATGAAGGGATCGAAGAGATTATGGCAGATTATGTTCACCAAGAAATGACCCGAAA
The DNA here is from genome assembly GCF_029017545.1 of Prosopis cineraria. Classification (NCBI taxonomy): domain Eukaryota; kingdom Viridiplantae; phylum Streptophyta; class Magnoliopsida; order Fabales; family Fabaceae; genus Prosopis; species Prosopis cineraria. The sequence goes on from NW_026555479.1 coordinate 11,073, forward strand.
TTGGATCTTGGTCTATTTGAGATTGTTCCTTTTAATCGTAATCAAAGATGTTTTCTTGGCTCTCGTTTCTTTTCCGAACAAATCGAAGAACCTAATAGATCGAACTAATACATTTGAGAAAGTTGAATCAGAAATAAATGGATGATCTCTTGAAGAAGGGCCTAATTAAGCCAAGTAAGAGTCCATGGTTCAGTGCTCCAAAATACGTCACTAACAGAAATGAGCACGAAAGGAGAATGCCAAGGTTAGTGATCAACTAGAAAGCCCTTTCAGAGGTCCTCCAGTGAATTAGGTATTCCGCACCTAATTGACAAACATTTTTTCGTTCGTAAGCACTGAGCGAGCCACCCTCAGGGTAATCAACTTATCAAACAACGCGCGATGGAAAGCCATTTTTTTAGAAAAATCTCCTTCCACGCCTTGTTTCGACAAGACGCGAGGTAGTTTCCTGCCCCGCCACACTCATTTCTATTTTTTAGGTATTGCTACCGCACCTGTGAGAAGAAAGCTGCTAAGATGGCAAAGCAATGCAATGGATTTGGCACCATAGCTGAAGTGAACCTTGGTTAACTAGCAGCATGCCGATTCGCGAATAGGATTTGTTCCGTGTTTCGGGAAGCCGCTTTTGAAGGGGACTACTGAAGTGAACATAGGACTTCGTTCACTTTGCTGGACCATTCCATTCTATTGAACCTGTGGATTTCCCGGTCACCTGTTGTGTTGGGATGATCTCTTTTCATTCTTTTCCCTCTCTCCAAATCAAAAATCACTCATTTTGAAACTTAACTCTAACTAAGTATGGTTATATAGTGAAAAAGGAGCACTGATCGCAGAGATGACGTCGGGCCTTAGTGAGGCAGGCCTGACCCTACTATGATATTCTAAAATCAAAAATCACTCATTTCTTTATCCGTTTTCTTCCTTTTCTTACTCTCTTCTAAGATCTTCGGCTACTAAAGTCAATGTGTATGTAATAAGTTTATTTTAGTAGTAACTTTTGGTCTAACCTAACCAGGAGCTCTGTATCGGAGCATACCTCTTTGCCAAGCAGGTAGTTTAAAGGTAGTTTATATGAATCGCCAGTCAAGCGCTCTGTTCACTGCCTTATATCAGAAGCAGTGCGCAGTAACACTTCAACAGGTGTACGGTGGGATTACCCCGTATGATATTCTTACTAAACCATCTCCGTATCACTCACTAGATCAGGTTACCCTAGGATCATACTATCCTTTCATAGACAACAAATCTATAAAAGGGATGACAAAGCTAATATGCTAGTTAAAAAATACTTATCGTTCTTTAGTTTATCTAGAGCGATTAAGTTAGCAAAACGGATTTCTCCGTCTTTGTTTGCTAGCATAACTGATCCTATGTCTGACGTTCAAAAATATATGGGAAAGCATCTTTTTTTTATAGGATAAAGAAATCCATATTGGCTTACAGGGCTTATCCCTACTCTTATGCTTGACTAGCAATTTTTCAAGTTTAACTTGCAAAAAAAGAACCGGGGACACGTATCGCTCAAATCATTGGCCGGGGGGAAAGGCTACACCTAAGACCGGGCATTCAGCCTAATATTTACAACGCTCTGGTAGTTAAAGGTAGAGACTACCGGTCAAGAAATTAATGTGACTTGTGAAGTACAGCAATTATTAGGAAATAATCGAGTTAGAGCTGTAGCTATGAGTGCTACAGATGGTCTAATGAGAGGAATGGAAGTGGTTGACACGAGAGCTCCTCTAAGTCTTCCAGTCGGCAGGGCTACTCTAGGACGAATTTTCAACGTGCTTGGCGAACCTGTTGATGATTTAGGCCCTGTAGATACTCGCAAGCCGTAGTTTGCTGGGCTTAGCCCTTCCGTTAGAGACTAGTTACTAGTTAATCATATCCCTTCCTCTAACGAGGTTATTAATAACTCATTGATAGTAGGAATCAAGTGATTGAAGGGAGGATGCCAAAAGAGAAGGGCAAACACGAAGGAGCGTCTTCAATGAGACCAAGGGCTGTGAGGGCGATCGGAGTGAAGGTTCGTGTTTCAGGTTTCTATATCATAAGATAGACCATGCATCATAAGGGCACGGTAGAATCAAATTGAAGACTGATGGTGTGCAGACTTCCTAGCCAATAATGATAGCTAAGTCTGAGTTAATCCCTCTCGAAAGGGAGTGAAGTGACCCGTTAGGGTTCAAGCTATGAATGTAGAGGTGAGGGCTGGCTGCCACCCTCTTAGAATACTACCCCTATTTCCGTAATATATTCCCCTAACGCTTGACTGAAAAAAAGAACTCCCCTATCATCCACATAAGGGCTCCTTTCTACCTCCTGTAAAGGTACTAACAAAGTAGAATGAGACAGCAGCTACAGCTAAAGTATACTTTAGTCCGAAAGAAGGAAGTTCGGTTCGTATACTTTGTAATTCCGAGTCAGTACATGACATCAGTTAAGAATTACTTCAGTTCGTCAGAAAGGAGGTAAAATTGCTATAACTATAAGAAGGCTAGTAATATGGATAAGAAGGACGACTATAGGTTAACGCTAAGAGATAGATTCTCCTGGTAAGTCTAACTAGATTGTAAGTCATATAAGGGATAATATAATAGAATCGATTGATCTTGGGGCTAGAGATTCTATCTGACATGGTAAGACGAGAGCTAAGAGTAAAAGAGCTTTCCCTATTAGACAGTCATCTACTAGAGGCCCGTCCAGGAAGTTAGTCAAAATAGAGAACCTAGAACGCCTTGGTAAATCAGACCCAGAGATCATGGCCTACAACGCCAGTCACCGAGGCACCAGGGACCCTCTCTATGATGGGGACAATGAAGAGTCCACTGGCTCTAACCACCAGCTGAACCCTACAGCCCCGGCAAATCAGCAACTTTCTAACGAGGCGGTTAGCCGTCAACTAGCTGAGATTTCCCGGATGCTAGCACAATTAACCTCGCAGGTAGCCATCGAAAATACCCTGGCTGCACCTACTGCTCAAGGAACAAACCCTCCTTCTACCACCCGGGGACACAGATCCACAACCACAAAGCCAACCAAGAGTAGCAGATGCTAGACCTGTAGACCCAGTACCCCCCTCCAGTTCAGAATCAGCCCGCTGTTCCTGAACCTGTAGATCACTACGAGGAAGAGATCCGAAGAAACCCTCCTGTAGTATAGGCCGTGTCCTCGACTCCCACTCCCATGAATCAGATAGTGCCATACGTCCCACCATAGCCTCCGATCCTCTCATCCGTACCGAGCTAACTTGAGAGCTGGGTTAAAAGCAACTAAGACTAAGGTAAATCCTTAGAGTTGGGTAGGGATGGGACTAAAGAGACTATTTGTTTACAGCCCTCAGTCAAGTTGAATGCCTCTGTAAGCCCAGCCCAGCCAGAAATCAAAAAGAAAGTCTAAAGTCTATTCCTTACAGAGAGAAGCTATCCTGGTTTTGACTCAACCAGCGCCAACCAATGGTCCGGGTACCACTAAGGCGAGAAAGCGACGAATGCGATGACTTGATTAAGGCCTTCCCTTCCCTCATCGATCAAGCATTCTATCGAGCCCTTACTCATCAATCAATGAAAAGAGATACCGACCCTCTTGTGGATTGTGCGTGAGGAGCCTCCCTATCTTATGCCTTGCCGATTGGGTTGGTACCGCTTGTGCCTATAACCCACAGCCTTGTCGATCGAGCTACCGATGCTGCCCTTGCCTATCTAGCGGGGTTGCCCGGCCTGTTCTTTCTATCTCTTTGGAGCTGTCATGGCACTCTTTCGGGGATTCATACAGAATTCCCTGTTTATCTGATCCTAAAATGAAAACTTCACTCTGCCCCTCAAGCTCTGTTTGGTTCATCATGTGGACAATTCCTCCACATTCAATCTTTTGTCTGGAAATGCATGCTTTTATGGAGGGGTTATTTCCCTCGTTGGTACATTACAGGTTCAACCCTCACTCTCTCCCTTACGCTGTGCTCTACCTCTCCATAGGCTAGTTTCAAGTTCGATCATAGACGCAAGCAATCTAGTATAGCAAGCCTGCCTTTCACAAAACAAAAAGGCTACACCTTTCTTTCTTTGCAACTGGAATAGAGGGACTGCTACTTCCGAATCCGGGAAGTCCTTCTCGAAAGAGTCATCTAAGGCTTTTCGACTTTAACTTGCCTTTAAGCTGGCCAGTCTGCTTCTTCGAGTGAGGACTTGCTCTGCCCAGCTCGGTTCTCTCACTACCTGAAATCCGTATCTTATATAATAGAATATGGATCTGGGCATTTCCCCTTAAGATCCGACGCCCGAAGAAGTAAAGTGATAGGAGAAGCTGCTGGTGGGAAATCTCTATTCATCACACCCCTCTCACCCGAGCCTCCTGGAAAGACCCTTGATCTCCAATCTGCGGATGAGGGGATTTCCCGAGGACTTTTTTGACTTTTATGGTTTTGAGAAAAACTTGTCTTCACTTCAAGTCATTCTAACCAACTCTCCACTGATAGTCATCCAACCTCATTCTCGTGCTTTAAATTAAAGCCTTTTTCTTTGCCATTCCAGAATTGGTGTTGTGGATTTCTGGCAAGTGAGATCTTATGTGGACCAGTGCATGAAAGCAATTACAACAAAGGCACCTAATTACAAATCCAATTAGGATATAAAGAGAGCGGCCCCCGCGGTAGACTTTTTGGGCGCATTCCGCCTGTAGGAACTGATCGACTAGGAAAGAGATCTTGGGAATCCCTTTTTTGGCCTTTCACAAGCCTTAAGTGAATCGAAGAAATTTTGATTCACTTTGGTAGCTGCAGTTATATTTATACTCCAGATTCACAAGAATTAGCAGGACAGCACTGATATAGGACTCAGAGGTGTCTGCTGGCAGTTTATTTTCCCCAGTATTTATTATCCGGCACATATAGAAAGATAGGAACAAAGACTGAATTGAAGGCCGCTGCACACACCATAAATATCATCCAAAATTGGGGACCTATGCAGAGATGAAAATGGCACTCAGACCTGAAGAAAAGGAAAAAACCTTGAACAAGACTAAGAAAATGGTCCTTTCCTCCTTACTTACAAAAGAAGAAGCAAGTTAACTACCTGCAGGTAGAATCAAATTGAAGACTGATGGTGTGCAAAAGGAGGCCCAGGCCCTCCTGGATTGGAGGGATTGCAAGAGATGACCAAGGCAGATGGTTATTTGGTTTTTGTGGACACATGGCAAAAGCATCCAGTTTAGCTGCTGAACTTTGGGCAATAGAAAGACGATTAATGCTGTTGAAGGTTATATATATGAAATAAAAGATGTCATCCTTGAAACAGATTCTGCAGAAGCTCTAAGTCTGATTACAAATGCTGAGATTGAGGATCACCCGTGAAGAGCTATGCTTTAAGACTGCGGGTACCAGATCAAACAACTCACAGTGACCCCTGTTCACAGCCTTTGCCAAGGCTACTTTGTGCAGACTTCCTAGCCAACAATGATAGACCTATCATACATTGTATCCGCCTTCCTTCGCTCTGAAATGAGGTAAAATAAAACGAGAGAATGCTGCTTTGTTCCTATAGAAGACTGCTATTCTGTCTGCCAATAGCCGATGGAAGACTGCTGCTCTGTCTGCCATCGAGTTATCGGTTTCACAATAGCATTTCTCTTTGCAGGTCATTCAATATCTAGTTTGAAAGGACCTGGGAGGGCGAATTGAGTCTCAAATGGGCATCTGATACATGGGGGCTCCACCACTATTCCTTCTGGGTAATTGAGAAATGTTACCTCATTCGACTCACCATCTCTTTCATCTTTGGTCTTCGCTCAGGTAGGTCTTCCCTTTCTGAGCACACACTAAGAGCACAGCTTTATCCCAACAATCAATCTTTAGAAAGATGGAAGGTGTCGGCACTAATATTCATAAACAAATATTAATTAACTGAGAAGCATTCAAATATGAACCTTAAAATTGGAATTTCCAAACTCTGTTAGAAAGCACCCACTTAATTCAACCATAAGGGCATTAAGACAAGACAGCTTCCTTCTCTCAAAACAAAGCCTGACCTAAACCCTTAGGAGAAATTAGTGTTATGCACTGAACACTCAAGAGCTCTTACGTTAAAGGGTGTTTCCGGGTTAAGTAGCCAAGGAAGGGAGTAATAGGGGATCAACCTTACATGAATAGGGTTTTCTCGTCTTGCATTCTAGTACTGAAACTTCGCTGGTACCGAGGACAAAGGCGTGCTAATGTATCTTTTTTGTGTTCAAGCGTCTGCCCTCCTGCGCGTTAGCCTATCTATACTATAGGAGGGGGCTTTCGCTAACAGCAAGAAAACAGAATAGCCTATTGATACTTCTATTCGGTATACCTTTACCGATATGAGGTATACTGCAACTAAATCATTACTGAAGTTAAATAACGTATATAGAGTACCTTTACTGACTGAGACAGAAAGGTTATATTATCATTC